>NW_009925862.1:66577-88251 GCF_000696875.1 Nestor notabilis | reverse complement strand
CAGCTTGGCAACCTCCAGCTCCTCCACCCGCTGCTCCTTCTTCTAATACAACCACAAAACACTCGTTTAATCTTCTGCAGCATTAGCTGCTCACTGTGCTGAGCAGTAAGTCATGAAGAAGGTTGTATCTGCTCAGAGATACTGGAAATTCCAAGGTCAGGGTCAGAAGGAGGTTTCCCTCCTTCATCTCTGGAAAGAGGAGTTGGGGGGACACAGGCAAATAAGAGCCGAGGAACCAAATGTGAACTTGAAGCTGGTGCTTTGCCTGATTTTTTTCTTGGATGGATACTGTGCAGTCTCTCCAGGTTAAACAAGGAATGCTGAGAACCTGCTGCATCAACTGCACCAATGCATTGAGGGTTTTCCCTTCTCCAGGCAAATTTGGAACAGTGCTGCCGGTTTTGCCCAGACTCCTTCATTTCCCTCGGGATTGAGCCTGACTAAAGCATTCACAGCCAGGGAAGTGTCTGGTCATGAAATTACCCTTCCTGTGATCCAAACAGGGTCACAGCGCTGTAGGGTTGGGGACGGGAGGACCCCAGGGAGAAGCGTGGTGCTGGAGGCGGCTGCCCTGGTTCAGGAACCGGCACGGAGCCGCTGGCACGCTGGCTCCAGAGCACAGAGACACCCAAGGGGTGCCTCTTAAAGGAAAACTCAAAAGCACAGAGTGCTTCCACGTGTCTGGTAACTCAGCTCTTAGATGTGAGAGAACACAGCATCTTCCCTCCCGTCCATCCCATGGTGGGCAGCACATTCAGGTAGGACAGCAAAGGGGTTCAGGTTGTTTTGCCAGCCCTGCTGGACAGGGTCAGAGGGGATTCGACTGGGTGGGCTGGGAAAAAACAGGACATCCGAGTTGGGACCTGAGAAAAAGTGCAGAGACCATCACAGACCCACAGACTGGTGTGGGTTGGAAGGAACCTCAAAGCTCCTCCAGCTCCAACCCCCTGCCACGGGCAGGGACACCTTCCACTAGAGCAGGTTGCTCCAAGCCCCTGTGTCCAACCTGCCCTTGAACACTGCCAGGGATGGGGCAGCCACAGCTTCTCTGGGCACCCTGTGCCAGCGCCTCAGCACCCTCACAGGGAAGAGCTTCTGCCCCAGAGCTCATCTCAGTCTCCCCTCTGGCAGGTTCAAGCCATTCCCCTTGGCCTGTCCCTCCATCCCTTGTCCAAAGCCCCTCTCCAGGTCTCCTGGAGCCCCTTTAGGCCCTGGAGCTGCTCTAAGGTGTCCCCTTCAGGAGCCTTCTCTTCTCCAGCTGCCCCAGCCCAGCTCTCTCAGCCTGGCTCCAGAGCAGAGCTGCTCCAGCCCTCGCAGCAGCTCCAGGGCCTCCTCTGGCCTCGCTCCAGCAGCTCCATGTCCCTCTTGTGCTGTTCCCCAGGGCTGGATCAGGGCTGCAGGGGAGTCTCCCCAGAGCAGGCTGATGCTCCCTGCATAAGCCGCTTTCTTCCAAACCCCCAGTTCTCACTGGGCTGATGTTGGTCCATCCAAGGAAAAGGCACAGCTTGGTACCAGCCGCGGCTTTACTCACCCGGAACACCGGGATGCTGCAGGAACAGCGCCAGGAGCAACGTATGGATTTGATTTCAGAAATGTGCTTGGATTGTGGAGGGCAGAGTCCTTCCCTTAAAACCCCAGAAACTCTTACAGCTGTCAGGAATTCAGTGAAGTACAATCAAAACCAAATTCCTCGTGGAAGGTTCAGATAAAACACGCTAAGTGCCAGAACAAGGCTCAGCCACGGCTCTTGCCAAGGCAGGAATTGGCCCAATTGCTTCCAAGTGTGTCCCTCTGCGGTGAGACCTGACCCAGCAAAGGCTGAAAAAGTCTATTTACTAAAAAAGAAAAGAAGAAGAAGATTGCTTCTTTGGGCACATTTTCTGCTGCTTTATCTCCAACGGGGCAAGCACAGGGAAACCTGCACTATTTTAAGATAGTTGTCAAGGAATGTATTTTGGTGCATTGTGTCCTAGTGATCCCGACCAACACTTAGGATTAAATAACCACCATTTCCCAAGATCCCGGAGCCGCTCCAGCCCAGCTCCAGTTTAGGAACCTGTCATGTTTTATTCCTGCAGTGGTAAATACCCTCCTGTGAGTCCTGTTTGGGTTAGAAATTAAAGGTAAAGCAAAGCTGGCTGCTTTTGGGGGCTGTTTTTGCCTTTTATATGCAAAAGCTCCTGCAGTTCTGTAGTGCTGCTGCTCCTACACCTCCCAGCTCTCTGTGTTTGGCAGGGCTGATATGCATGGGAGCTGTACAAAGGACAACATCCCTGTGTGTCACACTGCTGCCAGCAGAAGTCTTCCCTTCGGAAAGCTGGAAGGGGAAAGAGCAATGAGGAGGGCTGCCTGGTCCACCTCAGAGCCATCCCCATTGGTTACAACCCGGATCAGTGCTCCCCTCAAGCCACATTTGTCTTTCAAGTCAGGTACGGTTGGGGTCAAGTCTGGTTTTCCAGTGGGTGCAGAGTAATGAGAAGGTTAAACCCTGCCTTTGACAGTTATTCCAAGGCCATTTCCTCCTGGGAATGCTGCTCTGCTGACCTGAGAGCCATGGTTTGCCACAGCATCCTGAAGGCTCCGGCTGCCGTGATGGATAGTTCTGTTCTCCAACTCGAGCTGCTCTTGTGCAAATGCAAGGATTTCAAAACAGGAGATGATTAATAATCCAGTGCAGCCAAACCACCTCCACAGAACCTCCAGCTCCCCAAAGCCTGAGGCAAAGGCCATTTTCACAAACTATAAATCAATAAACTTTGCTTAATAACCACTGCTGTTACTGAAGCATAGTATTGAAAGGTCCTCCAAGATGGAATAGAGGCTTTGGCACTGCAGCAGACCCCACGGCTTTCAGTACAGCTAGCACGTGCTTAAGCAGAAACAAGCACCGAGGGCTGCAAGGGACTGATGGCCACATCTCCTGCCACCCCAAAGCCATCCCACATTTGCAGCTGTCCCCTGGTTGTTGTCCCTGCTGTCCCTCAGCTCCCCACACCTCTCATGGGGCCCATTGGCTTTTCAGGAGCCGCAGTGTGTTACTGCTGTCTCTTGGGAATAAACCTCCCATGTAACCATCAAGCTGGATGGGATTTTAATTTAGTGAAGGCCACAATTCCCAAACCTGAGGCTGTTGCTCTGATTTTCTTTTTCCCCCCTTCTTTTCTAAGGGATCAAATTTTACTGGTAAAAAACTTGATCAAAGTGCCATGAGCTTAGACAAAACCCTCCAGACATCAGGAAACAAAAGCCCATTGGCCAAATGACACAAGAAGGGAAGATTTCTGCTCCTAAATTCCTTCAGTATGGAATGCCACAGGTCTGCAGGCAGCAGCGTCTTCCTCTGGCACAACGTTTTCAGGTTTATCATGGGGTATTTAAATACCTGCTTGGCCACCAGCCAGGATTCGAACTGCCTGAAGCCAACCTGCTGTGTGTGAAGCATGCTCCAAAACCTGTCACCCCCCCTCCTGCAGCCACACAGCAGCCTGGGACAGCCACCACGGCCACAGGCAGTGCCCGCATGAGGAGCAATCAGGGCTGGTCTGGGTGTGCTGACCCGTCTGTGTCACACCAAGCATCTTGTGCTGTTAGAATTAAGACAAACTGTCTTAATTACGCTGTTTCTCTCCCCACCCCTCATCTGTTTCAGTCTAACCCAGCTCCAGACCAGCTGCCAGTCAGTGATATGAACCTGGAGCTACTCTCACCTACCTGAGGACCTCTGCTCCAAAGATCTTCTTCTACTGAGCTGCAGGAGGAACCTCAGCACTTTGGGGTCATTCAAAAGAATTTACAAGTCATTGTAAGATAAACCCAACCAACCAAACCCCTCCCCTCCAAAACCACCCCAAACCCAACAACAACCTGAGAGTTCCCCAAGGGCCATGATTTCCTTTGACCACCAGTTGCAGCCCCAGCACATGGAATTCTGCAAGCACAAGACCAGGTCAGGAATAGCACCGGTACAGCTGCTGGTGCCCCGGGGAATGGATGCCCTGAGCCCTCTGTCTCTCCCAAACCCATTTTCTACAGGTTTGCATTCATTTTATGAAACACAGAACTATAAGGGGCTCCTGCAATGGAAGTGAACACTGGTCCCCAGCACTCTGAAGTGGTTTGCTGTCTGCAGCATCTGCTCTCCCCATTGCTTCCTGTGGCCACACATTCCCCTCCCACAGCACCTCCCTGTCTCAGCTGTGCCAGCGTGCTTGGGTTTGTGGCTGTACCATGAGCTGACCCAAATTAAAGACATCCTCTTTCTCCCCTTTTACAGTGCAGGCTGATTCCCTGGTCTGGTGTGACCTCAAGCTGTCCTCTGACCTTCTGTCCTCCCTGCCCTGCCAGGGATAATGGTTTCAAAGGCTCAGTGATCACCAGTGATTCCCGGGAGACATCCCAGGCCAGGCTGGATGTGGTTCTGGGCAGCCTGATTGAGTTGAAGATGTTCCTACTCATTGCAGGGGGTGGGATTAGATGGCCTTTGAAGGCCCCTTCCAACCCAAACCATTCCATGATGCTATGTGATTGCTCTCTGGCTGGTTAACCAGCTTCTCCAAGGGCACCCACCACCAGGCAGTAGAGGATCAAAGTGGGAGTTTTAAAGAGGCTGCAGTGTTATGTTGTGTGCTTCTTTCTGCATTGTCTACAAGCATTCAGAACCTGCAATAGTTAACAGGCTCCCTGCCCTGGCTTTGGCTGGGATCAGTTCGTTCTGTTCCTCGGAAGGGAGGAGAGCTGAAGAAGAAAGTTTAGCCGTAGGGACACAGCCACTTACCCCTGGGGCACAGCGTGGTTCCTGACCCCTTTTATTTATACATCCAGATGCAGCCAGAGCCAGGAGCATCGTCTGGCTACTGAGTCACAGCAGGGAACGGCTCACGGGTGGTGCCTGGAGAACACGCTTCCAGATATGGACATTCACAGAGGAGAACTCAAACCCAGGGAGCAAACAGCACCCAGAAGGGTTTCACACTGATTCCCATCTCAAGAACATGATGCTTGAGAAACGGCCAGTGTTAACAGATCAGGGTGCTGGAGGGGTTAACTGCCTTAAAGGCCAAGTTTCATATCCCCTGTTTTTTGCTGGCTTACAGGAGAAGAGGTGATCATTTCCACAAACCCTATAGTCAGCAATCCAGAAATTAGATAGAGAATGTCACGAGACAACTTACTTGACCCCGTTTCAATTCATGCAGCATCATTTCTATCACAACTAGAACAAGTCCAAGCCATGAAATGGAATCCCAGGAAGATAAAGTGTCCTGGAGAAGTGTTCGTGCAACACTCTTTATCCTCCAGTGCATTTGCAGTGGGAGCACAGCAAGCCAAGGGACTCCTACAGGTCTACCCAGCAGGAGACTAAACCTGTCACCACGAACATCTGAAACCTGTTGCAAAAACCCTCATGGAGTGAAAACTGACAATCAGACCCATCTGTATTCCAAACTCCATGAAGGCTGTAATCTATCAGGCATTTCTACCAACCTCCCAGCACACCTGGACATCTCTCACTGATTAAAAGAAGTCTGGTCTGGTCACATTACCTTTAGATTTTATACAATTATTCATATATTAATGCAAGACTCACAGGCTGGTTTGGGTTGAAGGGACCTTAAAGCTCCTCCAGCTCCAACCCCTGCCCTGGGCAGGGACACCTTCCACTAGAGCAGGTTGCTCCAAGCCCCTGTGTCCAACCTGGCCTTGAACACTGCCAGGGATGGGGCAGCCACAGCTCCTCTGGGCACCCTGTGCCAGCGCCTCAGCACCCTCACAGGGAAGAGCTTCTGCCTCAGAGCTCATCTCAGTCTCCCCTCTGTCAGCTTGAAGCCATTCCCCTTGTCCTATCATGTAATACCCAACCCAAGCTGGTTTGCTTTGCATTCCAAGCACCTGCAACTCAAGCAGCCAACATTTTTGTCCATTAACTTTTTTATTCCTTTAAGATTTGCTTTGGGCTCCAGATCTATGTGTCCACGTCAAAACTCACACCCAGATCAGCTGCCTCTGCCTGCTGTTATCATAGCCTCGGGTGGCTGCGAGCTCACGGTGGAGGCTCATGAACAGAGATGACAATTGGGAAACCCCTGCTTTTTAACACCCAAGTACGACTATCAAGTGACTCGGTGCAAACACATGGCCCATGGAAGGTGATGCTCTTGCCTCCCCATTCCACTTTGAGTGGCTCCTTCAGACACTCCAACAAAAGGCAGAATAAAATCAATCAGTGCAGACCAGAGAGTGTGCTCAGAACTGTATTGCTGAGCCCTTACTGACAAAAAGTCAGCTGGAAAGCTCAATTAAAAGCACTGAAGGTGGTTTAATGAGGGAGTGAGCTAACAGCAGAGGGAAAAAGCCTTCTAGTGGAGCCATGGGTATGGCCATAAGGAATTACGTCCCTCTTGTGCTGGGGCCCCCCTGCCTGCTCCTTTGATTTCGCGCCCCTGCTCAGCTGGGAACGTTTAGAGCCCACAGGTCTGCTGGTATCAATCTTGACTGGATGGAAGGATAAAAGACTCCAAGATTTTGCATTCCTACCTGTGCTATGAAGGCTGGTGGCACCCTGAGGTGAGGGCTCTGTTACTGTGGGCATAGAGGGGGATACACAGATGGGACAAATCCTGTTATTTCTCTTGCTCATGGCAGGATTACACTGTCTTGGAAAAAGAGTTAACTCAGATACTTTCTTTTTAGCCTGAAGTAAATCCTTCCCTAATTAGCCTTTTAAGGCATGGGCTGTTTCCATAACCCAGATAGCACCAGGACTGTTTCCTACACTGACTTGTGAGTTGATGCTGCTGCACTCCTGGTCTGGCTTCTCCCAATGGATGCTCACAGCTGGCATCACCATTACCACTGCAATAACCACCATGGCTACGGATGGAGAAAACCAGCACCTCCTGCTAGCCTGCACCAAAGCAGTCACAGCTTGTGTGAGGTGTTTGCCACTTGTTCATATGCCTGGATGGATGCACAAAGGCTGGGGGGGAATGAGTCAGTCTGTGTACACTGAATACGACTGATCTTAAAAAACTGGGGTTTTGCAAGAAATAAAAACATTTTCAGCTTCACTCTATGAGTAAGAGCACATCTGAGAGTTTCCCCCCCTGCTATTAGGCTGGTTATCAATAGTGTGGTGGTGAGCACAGCTGTAAAGACTGATGAAGAGAGTCTATCTAAGCACACAAGGGATGGTTTTAGATAATCTAAAACCTCCCCAGAGGCACCCCGGCTGCAGGTGGGAAGAAAGCAGAGACTGGGTTCCACAGTGAACAGTTACACAGGGAGCAGGCAGCAGAGCCCCAAGGCCAGGGACTGCTTCCATCAACACCACTGCAGTGGTTAAAACCCTTTCCACATATGCTTTTTCCAGACCAAGATCTGTCACCTCAAAAGGAGCAGACAATGCCTATCGCCTTTGAGCAAACACCAGTGCTCAGATTAACTTAATGCTTACATCTAAAATTAGCCTGCCTGTTTAAACCTAATTCCCCCAGGCTTGGACTCTGGCATGATACCATTTCTTGACAGTGAAGGGACTGCCCATATAGTGATACAGACCTGGAGGTTGCGTGGTGGCCTTTCCATGACTCCAGAGCTGTCAGCAACATGGTTACAGAGGGTTCCCCAAACCTTGGTGATGGGGACACCAGCTCTGCTCTGGGGGGACCAGTGAATGGCCTCAACCCGTCTCCTGCTGCAGGTGGTTCTCTTCCTTTTTATTGCTGCAGTTATTAAATGCTGCCACAGGTCAGGCCAGCCCCAGGGTGAAAGCTGGATCACAACCCTCGCTTCAGCAGCAGTTATCAGAGCCCAGTTTAACAAGCTGGTCAGGTTTTGCCTCATTTTCATCAGTGAGGATTTTGTCCAGCCATAGAATCACAGAATCCCAGCCTGGTTTCTGTTGTGGAAGAGACCTTAAAGCTCCTCCTGCTCCAACCCCCTGCCCCGGGCAGGGACACCTTCCACTAGAGCAGGTTGCTCCAAGCCCCTGTGTCCAACCTGGCCTTGAGCACTGCCAGGGACGGGGCAGCCACAGCTTCTCTGGGCACCCTGTGCCAGCGCCTCAGCACCCTCACAGGGAAGAGCTTCTGCCTCAGAGCTCATCTCAGTCTCCCCTCTGGCAGGTTAAAGCCATTCCTCCTGTCCCCATTCTTCCCTGATGAAGAGCCTACCAGGAGAGTGAAGCCAGGGGAAACTCCCATCCCAGCGCCTCCCAAGAGCCAGCAATGCAAATAATCCCAGTGCCAGAGCTCCAGCAGCTTCCTTAAAACCTGTTGCTGCAGAGGCACCTTCCCAAGTTTCATTTAAACCATCCTCTTTCCAAAGCAAACAGAGACACAGGTCTCCAAGGGTAAGACAACAAACCACCACCACCAGTCTCTGCCCAGAGCACGTGCTGAGGTCCCCATGTAACAGAGAAAGGAAAAAGCTGCTTACTTTGAATGTCTTTGCGATCGGGGAAGGAGAGGAGGGGGGAGAATCTGACTGAGCCTTCCTGCTGCGAGTATATTCTTTACTCCTGGTGTATAGGGACGACATGGCCTTGCAGGCTGGGTGTCTGAGAGGCAACACAAGTCTTGCTCTCCTGTCGCTCTACAGCGCTGGGTAGCTCCTTCTTCCAAGGTCAGAACAAGCTAATTAAACTATTCACAACTCTGGTAATTAAACCCTGCTGTTTAGGGGGTATAATTTTAGGTATTCATCTGCTGCAGGGAGAGCTGAGGCTTCACGATGTTTCTTGTCCAAGAAGAAGAGGAGAAGGTGTGAAGGACTTGCTGGGCTCCAGCGCGGGGCGTTGCTCCGTGCCAGCCTCACCGGCCGGGACCCATCCCAACTCTGCCGCAGAAGGACACTTCCTCTGCCGCAGGACTGAGGGATCTTCCCCCAGAGCCGCAAGAGGAAAAGCTCCTGGTTCAGGAGAGGAGCTGGAAAACTGCTGCCTTGACCCAGACGCGGCGCTTTTGCCAAGAAGAAAAGGAAGAAGAAGAAGAAAACTACCCCCTGTTCGAGGCGGGCGCTGCCGCGAGTGCTCTGCCGTCACCGCGCCGAGCCGCACGCCAAGTGCAACACCGCGGCATAAATCAGGAACAAGCACTGGTTGGGAAAGGGGCAGTTCCAGATGAAGTTGTGTTTTGTTCCGTCCTCCTCCTCCTCCTCCTCCTCCTCCCAGGCGCCGTTACCCACGCGCAGGCTTCTCCCATCCCTCCCTGCCGCTGCCTTCTGACATTCCAGATCCTGACTCGCTCCGCCAGGAATGCTGGAGGGCGGCCAGCAGCAGCGATTCACTTTCAGCTTGGGATTGTGGGAAAAAAGAAAAGGAAAGAAAAAGGGGGGCTGGAGGGAGGAGAAAAGAACTGAACTGAAAGATCCCATGGCCTGGCGGGCAGGAGGCTGGGGGGAACTGACTGAACCCCAGCCCCTGCTTTGTGGCTGCGACAAAGGAGACCTTTTAAAGGCCATGGAGCAGTTTGTGCGTTCAAGGGAGGCCACGCTCAGGCAGCACAACAGGATTGGTGTTTGCTCGTGAGGCTGTTTGACACAGAGCTTGTGTCATGTACACTCACTGAAATGAGTGTTTGGGATTGAGGAGGAGGAGAAGAGAGTTGCTCGGAGGGAAGGAACAAGGGTGGGGAGAGCATGTACTCCCAGCAAAGTTCCAGCTAGCTCTGGGCTGAGCTGTGTAAGCTAAAGCCAGAGCTCTCTGGGAAGCTGCTCCGCAGGGCTCCGATGGTGAGGCTGTGCACTGCCAAGGCAAGTGGTGTCCCTCCTGTCCCATCTGAACAAGCACACAGGATGCTCCTTTGACAAACACCCTCCAGCACACAGTGGTTTAACAGCTCTTACAGACTAAAGACAGTCTTGCAACTGTAAGGTTGCAGAGCTGTGAAGGCACCAGCCCAGGTATCTGTCTGCACAGGACCTGTTCCAGGATGGCAGTACTCACAAACCAGTACAGAAGGATGTGTCCTCATCTGGGCTCACTCATACCACCCAAACCAGCTACAGACCATAGTACCGGGTGCCTGGAGTAAACCCATCTGCTCCAGCTCCACAGGCTGCTTCATCATCCAACACCTCCCAGCAAGTACAGGGGAATATCTCTATAAAAACACGGTAAGAGTATTACTACATTTATGCCTCTCTGTTGATGTGAAATATTGCCCCTTTTTTGCACACTCCTTGGTGACCGTGTCATTCCACTGACACACAGTTGGGGAAGGGTGCTTGGAATGACAGCTACGCTGGTTTCTCCTGCCACCCAGCACTGTCACCATCCAGGGGCAATGCAGCATCCCAGTGTGACCACGGGGGCTGCGAGATTGTCCTTCTCTAAGAAGGTCCCTTCGAGGTCAGGTTTCTGTTGGATGCCTCCTCCTGAGGAAGGAGGGGACTCCTCCTTCACTTGGGGAAGAAAGAAGTTTGGAGAGGTCTCATTCTGCCTGGCAGTATTTCTGCATTCCCTTTCCAAGGTATGGAAATGAAGTCCAGACACACAAGAAGGCAGTGACAGGCACCCTGCTGCTCAGGGAGACTGTGGCAGGACCTTGATCTTTCCAACCTCCATCTGTTGCACTCATCACCCCCATCCACCCTCCACCTCTCCTTCAGGCTGGAGTCTGTACAGCGACAAGGTAACTCGGGCATTTTAAATGCACATGGATAGAACCTGCACACACGGGTGAGTCTCAGCATCAGGGGTTTCAAAGCAGTCGGAGCAAGTGAAACTGGGTTAAGCCATGTGGCCACCAGCAGACTGGAGTGGCCCAATCGCAGTTTGGAGGCTGACAAAGCCCAGCTTAGTCACCAAGGTGGAGTTAAGCAGCTCTAAATTGCAGGGTTTGTGCTCCACTCCTAAATGAACGGTTGCTGCATCGCTCCACAGTCACGTTTCTGCTGAGGAGGGGTGGGGAAAGCTCCAAACCCAACATTTCAGTCCAGAACTCGCAGCTCGAGCCTCAAAGCAAAACAAAACCTGAGCTTTTGATTCCCTCCTAATTAAAAGTTAATTAGTCACCCTGTGCAGATGCCTCCCAGATTGACAGAACGCATCTGGGCGGACAAGAACTCGTTTTAAAGAGAAGGGGTGGCGTGAGAATCAGTATCCATGTTAGCCAGGAGAAAGGCAGCTGAATGAGAGCAATATGGCAAAACACGGGGGTTTCATCATGATTTCAGAGGTGCCTCATTTATGGTTTCCTCCTGCAGTTTTGTACCATTTGCTTTCAATGATTCCCCTGTCCAAGTACAAAACCTGACTCTTCCTTTGCAGCACTCCCGTCCTCACATCCCCATATTTGTAATATTCAAGGTCATGGTTTAGATCTGACTGTTTCTGCCTGTTAAGGATATTCCTCAGTGAGAACCAGCAGCCTGGTCTGTGCTGTAGCTGTGGTGCTGCTGACCTGGCTGAGGAATGTTTCTACACATCCCAGAGACAGGCAGGAAAAAATCACTTTCCACAAGCATTTACACAACCGCTGGACACAAACCCCTGAGGCTGCCCAGAGAAAACTCCACGTTGCAGTGTATTTTTGGGCAAAATCACAGAGTCCCAGCCTGGTTTGGGTTGGAAAGAACCTTAAAGCTCATCCAGCTCCAACCCCCTGCCCCGGCCCGGGAAACCTTCCACTGGAGCAGGTTGCTCCAAGCCCCTGTGTCCAACCTGGCCTTGAACACTGCCAGGGATGGGGCAGCCACAGCTTCTCTGGGCCCCCTGTGCCAGCGCCTCAGCACCCTCCCAGGGAAGAGCTTCTGCCCCAGAGCTCATCTCAATCTCCCCTCTGGCAGGTTCAAGCCATTCCCCTTGTCCTGTCCCTCCATCCCTTGTCCAAAGCCCCTCTCCAGGTTTCCTGGAGCCCCTTTAGGCCCTGGAGCTGCTCTAAGGTGTCCCCTTGAGGAGCCTTCTCTTCTCCAGCTGCCCCAGCCCAGCTCTCTCACCCTGGCTCCAGAGCAGAGCTGCTCCAGCCCTTGCAGCGTCTCCGTGGCCTCCCCTGGCCTCGCTCCAGCAGCTCCACGTCCCTCTGGTGTTGAAATACCATGTTCCAATAGCAAGTTTTGTTCAAAAAAGCAGCATGATAAATCCAGAGAGCTGTTCTTCACTGTCCACTCAGAATTCCAGTGTAGAGCAATGGTCTCAGCAAAAATAAGGTGACTTCACCCAGTAACTACCACTAAGGATAAAGTAGTGTTAGAACAAAGTATTTTCCAGTGGAAGTTGCTGAGCACTTGCACTCTGCAGGTGTTTATGGGCCAGTTCCCTCTTCCCGACCCAGATCCCTTACAGGGGATGCAGCAGCACAAACATGCCGGGTTAGGAAGGAGGGATGCAGCAGAAATTTGCAGGGCTATTAACAGGCCATGTCAGGGGAAGGGAGCCAGCCAGCACTCAAACAAGAACCAGATGTAAACACAGCTATTTCAAGCTGAGGGACTTTCCAAAATATGACCTAGGGAAATAGAACTCTTGAGGCCCTCGCAACAGTCATGATCCATTTTGCTCTTTATCTAAATTCATCAGATCATCCATAGTTCCCACCCGCCCTGGCCACTCCACAGCTACAAACCCCTTCTATTGCCTGGCCTGTGCAAGCAGCCGCTGACACAAAGCAGTATTCCAGTGCCACTGGCCAAACAAATGCATAACTTCAACACATTGCTATCCAACTATGCTCCAAACCTATTTCTGGCCTTCCTTCAGCAGCAGCACACTGCGGTGCAGAAGGTTGTGTTCATTCCCAAGGAGGACATCCAGGAGCAATGCAAAAGAGCCTACATATATGGACGCCAACCCCCTGGCCCAGGTTCCCCCCAGCAGCACCCAGCATTAGCTATGTGCTGGGTACCTGCTGTAATGAGGAACAAAAGAAGTGCTGAGGTGGGAATTGAACCAAAGCTGGTGGGAAAGTCCTGCCAGGAAGGAGCTTTTCAGCTTAAGGATTCTACATCTTGACATACAAAATAATGAAGTAGCTTCTGCCAAACAGTGATTTCTCATTGGGAAACTCCATGTCCAAGAGCAGAAAACTAACAATGACTTCCCAAAGATGAGGCTTTTTCTGAAAAGAAGCATGTGGGAGGATATAAACTGAGAACAAAAAGTGACCTTTTAAAGACATGGGGGACAAACAGCATCACCACACTTGCATCACTGGAACACACAATTTTTCCTACAGTGGTAGTTTCTAAAGGATATTTTATTGTCAGGGAATTTGACTTCAGTTTTCCAAACAAATTTAGATTACTCCTCAATTCCTTCTTAGCCATTTGGCAATACAGCCTCTGCTTTTCACTGCTTCTGGGCCTAACTGGGAGACAAATCATTTGCTATTTAAACATGGGACTGCACCATTCTGCATGGCACATGCAGGCACCAGGGGCTATTGGTTTCATGGGGGCTCTGCCACAAAGCAGCACCCACCTGCACTCTGATGAGATGGACTGGAAGGCAAGATTGAGCAGGATCCATTCCAGTTGTGTCTGCTGAAGCCATCTCCCCTTGCACAATTCCTCCCTTCTCCAAGGCAGACAGCCACATCCCCACGGCACAGCCGCTAAGGGCTGCCCACACATCTACTGCTGTCCACAGGGATCTTAATCCAGCACATCAGAGTTTCTGCAGGATTTATTTCTGGTGTCCTCAACATGCTGTTGAGGTGCAAGGCCAGAGGAGGCCACGAGGATGCTCAGGGGCTGGAGCAGCTCCTGTATGGAGACAGGCTGAGGAAGTTGGGGCTGTTCAGCCTGGAGAAGAGAAGCTGCTGGAGACCTCAGAGCAGCTTCCAGTGTCTGAAGGGGGCTACAAGGAGGCAGAGAGGGACTCTTCATCAGGGACTGGAGTGATAGGACAAGGGGTGATGGGTTCAAACTGAAACAGGGGAAGTTCAGGATGGATATAAGGCAGAAGTTCTTCCCCGTGCGGGTGCTGAGGCGCTGGCACAGGGTGCCCAGAGGAGCTGTGGCTGCCCCATCCCTGGCAGTGTTCAAGGCCAGGTTGGACACAGGGGCTTGGAGCAACCTGCTCCAGTGGAAGGTGTCCCTGCCCGTGGCAGGGGGTGGAACTGGGGGAGTCCTTTTCAACCCAAACCAGCCTGGGATTCTATGATTCTATAGGATGTCTTCAATCACATCAGGAAACATCATCCCTGTGGCCAGCTGGAGGACTGACAACAAAGCATGATCACCAGCTCCCAGGGGGGCAGAGAACCTGCTATATGCAGAGAGCTTTTTCCTTTCCATAATCTTAAGTGTGTCCTGATGAGACAGAGTTTGACAGTTCCAAACAGAAACTGACATGATGCTCCATTACATGTGTGAGCACAAACATATGCTGTTAAGCTTTAAAAAGGTCAAAAATTATAAACACAATTAGACATAAACCAACAGTGAGGTTTAGTCTGTCTCTAGGCTGTGCTCCAGGGAGCAAGGCTGTTCCTCAGCAGCGGGTCTAGAACAGCCACGCTGCATGTTACCTGTGCTGTCTTGTGAGCCGTGCTGCATCCAACTGCATGGGAGCTGGAGAGGTGCATACACGTGGCACTGATCCTTCTGCCACCCTGCCCATCACACTGCTCCCAGTTCCTTCTGGGAAGAAAGCAAAAGGATCCCGGGACACCTGTGGGACAGCTGCCATGTTGGCAAAGGGACAGGGCCCTGGGGTGAAATGGGATAATTGGAAGTGACTGCAGAGGCCTCCCAGCAATGCCAACGGGAGCCAAGGGCTCCGGCGGGTATCGGGTGTGCTGCTAAGCCCAGCTCCAGCGCCTCAGCAGAAACCACTCGCTGACAACTGAGAATGATCAGTCACCCCCAAGCACACCGACGTGGGGAGAGTAATTGACTAAACAAGAAGTTAAAGTTACCTTAAATAGTTACGAGCCTGTGACCTTTTAAATCATTCCTGGAGGACTCGCTGCTTTGCTGCGTCTTCCTGGGACTCGCAGATCGGATTTTAGCTGGTTTTGTGTTACTCATCCCCATCATGGACCCTGCTTCACATTACAGCCTCTTAATTCAGCAGCTCGGTGAATTAGAGGAATTAACCTGAACACATTTAGCTGCCACCCTGCAGTCCACTGCTGCCTTCAAGCACAAACAATGCACTGTCCCAGAGCTGTAAATAGGAACCGAGCAGCCGTGCTGGAGATTGAAATGCTCTGTTAAGAGGGACAGCAGACAGCAAGTCTGACACCCTCGCGAAACATTAAGGGTAAGAGAAACCAACACAAGCAAATTGGGCTGGAGAAGTCACAAGGCAAATCCTCTGTGCAGATGTGAACATTTTTCATAGGGATATTTGTGGAACGAATGTACATTTCTGTAGTGTCATCCCCCTTCACCTCCCAAGAAACCCAGGGCAGCCGAGAGAACAAAACTGCTCTTCCCCATGTTTAAAGCTTGATGGCAGAACGTTAGCTCCTGCTCTTGCAGCACTTTTCTGCTATGTTACAGTGCCAGTTACACGGGTATTAAAGATCTCCTTTCCTCACAGCATACACAATGTGTGCCCAGTAGAGCGTTCTGTTTATAACCAGGACTAACCAGAGCCCATCTCTCACAGCCTGACGTTGCACCTAATTAAATGCTCCATAATTTAGCTGTAGTCATGCCAGTGACGCACAGTCCCACCAACGTGACCTTGGCCACGGGCCAGACAGCTTCCCCTTCTCCTCTCCCCTATCTGTGCTGGAACGAAGTAATATAGGGTAAAATCAGGGCAAAGACTTGTTCCCTTAGTGCCCAGAAGGGACCCTGGTCTGCAGCGAGCAGGCACAGGAGGAACAGCACCATATAGCACTGTGTGGATTAAAAGGTTTTAGTTTCTTACCAGCTAGCAAGACATTCACCTATTTTGCTCCCTTTTACTAGTCAACTTTCCCTTGGATCTCCGCAAAACAGCCCAGGCCCTGAGGACATACCTTACCTTATTAGGCAACGGGAGTCCAGAAAGTTTAGGGCTTGGAGCCTTCCTGAGGTTAAAAAGACAGTCCAGGGGCACGTCCTCAGCCCATGGCCACAGGGAGTGAGGGCAACAACAGAAGTGGGGCCTGGGGGGGGTCACTGGGACCCCTTGGGCCCCCAAACACACAGCCTGGCAATGGCAGGCGAGGCACAAAACACTAAAGCCATGCCTGATCTTTGTAGCTGTTAGTCAAATCCATCCTTTCAAATAGGTGAGCACTGTGATCACATCTGGAAGTGGCTGTGGAAGATAAAACGCCACTAGAAGCAAAACAGTCATGAGAAATAGAACATCCCAAAATCGTAGAGTAACAGAACCATTGGAGTTGGAAGGGACCTTCAAGCTCATCCAATTCCAACCCCCTGCCACGGGCCAGGACACCTTCCACTAGAGGAGGTTGCTCCAAGCCCCTGTGTCCAACCTGGCCCTGAACACTGCCAGGGATGGGGCAGCACAGATTGCAGGGATGGGGCATTCATTCCCTGGCCCCATGACTTAATTCTCACTGGTACTTCACAGTCAGTGCCTTAAGAACAGGAAGCTTTTTCCTAATGCCAGGTGACCCACCCTGCTCAATCTGGTTCCAACTGAACCCTTCAGACTCCTGCAGGTTTTACTTTCTGAGCAACAGAGACCAGACTGTGGCCAAACTTTTTTCCCCACCTCTGGTTTGAGCTCAGGTCCCCCAGACTGAACAAAGGCTCTTTCCTTCCCATCCTCTCCCCATTGGAACCACTCACAAAACTCTCCTAAAGCTGCTTCCCCAGAGGCTTTTTCCAGCTGAAGTCCTTGTGCCCTTGAACATTTATTCCACAATAAAACTTTGTCTGCTCTTCCAACTTTCCACAGTGCAACCAAGCAAGCTGCAGCACAGGGAGAAAGGCGGGGTTGGTAGCAAACACATGAAGTTTGCCTGACACATCCCATTACCAGACTGTTTGCAGTTCCCTAAACCTCAGCCAGAGCTTCTGGGCTGCTTTCCCACGCTGGTGCTCCCAAATTTCAGCCAAAATAGTACATCCACTTCTGAGAATTAGATCAAGATGTTTTTGCTTCTCTTTCCGATACTGCATTTACCTTTCCTTTGCTAAACTCCAGCACTGCAGCGTTTGGAGGAGGGAATTCAGGCAGGGCCTTTTTTGGCTCCCATGAAAATCTTACTATCATCCAAGATATAAACACTGGAGGAAGAAAATAACTAACTGCTCACATAGAATCAGGAGAGTCTGTGGGGATTTGCAACTAAAGCAAACACTTCAGGACATTCAAGTTCGGATGGTGGCACTTGCCATTCCAGAATGATCATTATTATTGATGAATTAGTGATTATTAATCACACTTCCTACTTGGTACCAAAACCAAAAGCAAGGAGCTGCTCCATGATTCTTGCCAAAGTGCTGGCCAGTGAGCAGGGCAGAAATCTCTCTGATTTGGATGTAAAATGGGAAGACTGACCAAGTGACATGATGCTGGAGGCATGCAATAAAGACAACGAACTGGAAACGGGATAAAAACAAGAGGACTGGGAGAATGGGAAAAGCAGCACCAGCAGAGTGGGAGGAGAGTCTAAACCAGGCTCTAACGTATGTAGGGTGTGTAAGGAGACAGGGGACTTGCCACAAAGCACATGACCACTGCGAGCTGCTCTGAGGTCTCCCTTTAAGGAGCCTTCTCTTCTCCAGGCTGACCCAGCCCATACTTCTCTGGACTCAGTATTGCAAAGAGAAAACCAAAAATGCACTCTGAAGAGCATTACTGACAATTCTCAGCAAAGAACCAGTTAATTTCAACAAAACAAAGCTTCAATCACTCTACTGAAGTGAAAAGTACGTGGAAAGACTCCCACAAGTTCAACGTTGTCTGGCACAGACTAAATGTCGCTCAAGCAGAGTGACCCCTGAGCAACCTTCAGTCTGCTTTTTTCCCTGGGTCTTGCACATCATGCTGTGATACTTTGGAAATGTATTCAGCTTTAACATTGTCAGAGTAAGTCATGTTGTCAGGCTCAGATGTGTTTTAGACTAAGACAGACAAAACCAAAAGAAACCAAGGCAATTTGGAAGGACTCAGTAATCATTATAAAAGGGAAAAAAAGGGCCTCGACAGACACTGAGGCAAGAACAGGGGAACAACGAACCATCTCTGACGTGCTGCTCACCAAGACCATTTCCTGCCAAGACGCCAAACCCAACGAGGAGACAAGATACAAGAGACACTGTCTAAAACCTCCGTGTTGGGGTGATTCCAAAGCACAGGTCGCACACTCAGGCACCCGATGGCCGCGCTGCCCAGCGCCCACCCCTGCCCCTCTGGCTTTGAGAACTGCCCCTGCAGCTCTCCCAGAGCCAACCTGTAGATAATCTTTATCGTTCAGATGAGGAATCAATAAGCAATTTGCTGCTCAGAACTACCTCCTGGTTCATACTCAGCTCCCAACCAGAGCCTGAACCTCTCCTATAAACAAGAGTCAAGCCATAGAAGCCTTCTTGCCACCAACATTCAAGAGTGAAACACCAACTATTCACATGCATGTTTTCACTTACCCGAGTTTCCTTCACTTCCTCATTTCCATCAACTTCATCATCATCCTAGGATGAAAAGCAAACACTGTAATTAGGCAGCCTTGGAAACAACCAGATTGTATGACAGGAAGATAATATATTGCTTATGATTTGATGTCAAAGCTTCTGTCAAAAGAAATCCTGTCTAGATACTTTTGGCTGATTATCAGATCAGGTTTGATACCTAATGGCCATTTAGAAGACCTTGGTACTGAGGACATAGTTACTCTCTTGAGTAACTGCAATTTGAATGCTCCGTAATGTACGTAGGGAACACACATGACACTTGGGAAGGTTGTGTGTCTGAAGTGTTGATGTAACACTGGCTTTCCAAGAATATCCTCCCTTTCAGTTAGACTCCAGGAGGGAAGACTCTGCATCCCAGAGAGCCTGCACTTACACAGCCTCTCTGTAACCCACTGCCTCTCTGGAACAGCTCCAGGGTTTCATGGAGCACTGGTAAACTACCATGGCATTACATCACCCGTAGTGAACTCGGGGTACTTCAGAAGCTGTAGCTGCAGTTTTGTATAGACACAAAAGGGAAATGAACTGAACTCTGAGAAGCAATTTGCCTTCTGCTCTGAAGCTGGTAACGTTGCTACAGTGACCCAGCAGACAAGTGGGCAAGATAGAAAACACAAAAAAAACCCAGTAAGAAAAAAATAATTCTATTTGGCATGTAAGAAAAAAAGATGTAAGAATCATTTGAAAATAATCTAAAGGGGTTTGCAGCAAGTCTTTCAACAGAAATCTCCAGGCCTCCAGCAGAGCCATTCATCTTGTCTTAACTCAAGACTGTTGCCACAGGGGTTTTTTCATTGTATTGAGCAGGAAGCCACTTCCCCTGAGGTGTATGAGGGAGGCTGTGTCCATGGATCTGTCGCAGACTTCTCAACCCTGATTTCATAATACTTATTCTCTCCTGAAAGAGGTGATCTGTTTTCTTCCCTGAGTCTCTAACCAGGGTTTGGAGGGCTGGGTTTCTTCCCTCAGACTGAAGAAATCCTTTTGAAACCAGGACTAAGAGAATTGACCACAACACAGCTCTTCTGGTGCTGGGCAGGGGATCCAGACACGGGTTTTATTCCTCATTGTCTTACTTCTAAGGGACCTAAAGCACAGCCAAATCTGGGCTCAGAGGAATTTCTTCCAGTACCTCCAGTGGGTTGTGACCTCCTCCTTCCAAAGAACCTGGAGTTCTAACCTCTCTTCTCCCATGTGGACTTCTTCACAGTTCTGCAAGGGTCTCACTGACTGACAGCTCAAGAACAGGCTTCCAGAACCTGCCACTTGGGTTTTGCCAGACAGGGATGTGATGCCTTTGGACATGCATGTTTGACATGCCAGTCAAACAGACCTGGACAGGGAAGGACTAATGGGAAATCAACTGCCTTGGAAAAAAAAAGGAAGCTTGGAACTGGAAGGAAATTTACCCTAAATGTTACAGGATGAGTTTGTCTTCTCTAAAGAACTCAAACTTACATCTTTTGTTGAGAAAATGATGCCGGTGCCTCTTCGCCTCTCTTTTGGCCGCCGCCTCTCCCGGATCGACTGTTTGTTGGGAGATCTGTCATCCAAATCCTGATCTTCACACTCTGGCCAAGCAAAGAAAGACTGCTTTGGTTTCAGTGGCTTACATCTGTGCTTTTGCTAAGGTACTGGGGTTCTTTCCAAGCTGATCAAGGTCATCTTGGCTTGTGTTATAGTACAGAGGAGTTATTAAACCAAATGAAATGGAATATTGGTGCCCTACTACACCTGTTACCTGCACCCCTTCCTTTATCAGAGGTTACCCTGGCTGTCAGCTCTCCCCAAATCATCCTGACTTGCTCCTATGGGAATAAGTACTCAGGGAATCACTCCCCCTAGCCCTAAGGTCCAAATGCTCCATGGATTACTATCTCATCTACTTATGCAAACCGGAAAACATCCCTTTATCCCTCTCTGTTACAAGTAATAGGCTGTATCCTATGCTAGGATTTCCATTGAAACAAATAGCATTGGGTTTGTGAGGTGGCAGCTCCCCATCCTGCTGCCCTCAGAATAGCAAGTAAACTTCCTCTCCCTGTCTGTACACATGGAAAGTTCTAAACCTCATGGAAATCCCTGAGCATTGCCTGTTCTGGCTACGTACCATTCTTCTCCATCTCTGTGGCTGCACCTCTGAAGTCTGCTGGGTTCACAGGGTCAAGACCTAGATACTTATTTGCTCGAGTCAGGTATGAACTTGTATAGAGGAGAGGTGCTGATGTTGAAGGAGATAAAGGTGTTGTCGTAGGTTTGTCTGGTTGCACTGGGCACCTTAATCGCCGATAGACGGTCTGTAAAGAGAGAACCACGACAGCAAGTAAGTAGAGTGAAGAGGAACGAGCAGATCTGGGAGTTGAGGGAACTTGGTCATCTGTTGGAGCATCATGTTTTCCTCACTGCTGCTGGGAGTGATGGCCTCCATCCACCAGATCAGGTTCACTCCATCACATTGGGATGAATATTAAAAGCATTGCACAGCTCAGTGTGGGAGCAGGCTCCCGGCACGGGGAAGTCTGGAATCAACCTCTTTGTCCCTTCAGCCAATGGCAGGACAAAGAAGTTATCTAATAGAAATGGAAGATTTCAAGTGAAAAACCAGAAGTGTAGCAAGGGGAGAAAATTGCTCTCTCTGGCTTTCCATTACACACAGAGCACATGGAAAAATGTGAGCACAGAGCCTCAGCCGAGTCTGCACAGCAAGGATGGATCCAGGCCACGTTTCTATCATTAGCCTTTTCATTCCACTTTTGGTGATCTACATGGTTTTATTTTCTTGCAAGAGACAGAAAAGTAAAATTCCCAGTGGAGAGCAAAGGAGCTCCAACACCTATATACCCACATCCCTCCTGCAGCCTGCTGAGGTGAGGTACCAGTCCTCAGTGTTATCATAGAATCACGGAATGGTTTCAGTTGAAAGAAACCTTAAAGCTCATCCAATTCCAACCCCCTGCCTCGGGCAGGGACACCTTCCACTAGAGCAGGTTGCTCCAAGCGCCTGTGTCCAACCTGGCCCAACTTTTCCAGGGATGGGACAAATGTGGTGGTACATGGATGGCTATGCTGCTGGTTAAGCTGTCTCTTACTTGGAGGTCTAGGGTGTATTGGAAAGTCTGAAGTTTGTC
>NW_009925862.1:59016-66564 GCF_000696875.1 Nestor notabilis | reverse complement strand
TGTCCCTACATCCCTTGTCCAAAGCCCCTCTCCAGGTCTCCTGGAGCCCCTTTAGGCACTGGAGCTGCTCTAAGGTGTCCCCTTCAGGATCCTTCTCTTCTCCAGCTTCCCCAGCCCAGCTCTCTCAGCCTGGCTCCAGAGCAGAGCTGCTCCAGCCCTCGCAGCATCTCTGTGGCCTCCTCTGGCCTCACTCAGCAGTATTACTGCTTTCCAGCACGTCTGTCCCCCTTAAAATAAACAGACATCCCCAAAAGAACTTCTCCTGATCTCGATTGTCCTAAATGTCTTCATTAGCTCTGAAACAATGAGAACTGAGGCCAGGAGGATCACCTCCTCATCTGTATTCCTGCTCCACCGCGAGCGGGTCTCCTGCCTCTCGCTGCTGTCCTCAGCAGGCTCAGTGCTCCCGGCTGTCCCGCTCTGCTGCTCCTGCGCTTGCCGCTCTGCTCGGGACCGGCTGAAGGTTCTCTCGGCCTCCTGAAGGTCTGTCAGGGTCACCCCCTGCAGAGAAAGTCCAAGAGAGAACTGGTAAATGTGCACATTCAGATCTTCCAGGTCAGTGTGGAATGCCCAGCCTCTGCCTGGCCAGGCCAGTGGTTTATCTCTATGCGAACAGAAGGGATTCTGCTGCCTTTAACACATTTCTCAGTGTAGTGACATAAGCACTGACTCAAAGCAACCCAAACACACACTATCAAGCCACACACCAAAAGGTGGGTATCCTGCAGAAATGAGAACTCTGAAACCCAACTCGTGTGTGCTTGGGGAGTGTTCTGTAATAATTCTCTGCAGGAGCTTTAGCCAGAACGTCTCCAACCCCATGTGAGAACACGACAAGCCCCCTGTCCTAGGTAACAATGTCAAAGAAAATCCTGCCTCTCTATTCATGAGCTCTCTTCATCCCACACATGAACATGAGTATTTCCATCCCTTACCTGTGTGGACCTGCGGGTCTGCCGGGCCTGCCTGGATCGTGCCTTCCTCAAGGATTCCGCTTCCTCATCCCGCACCGGAGTCAGATATGACCTGGAAAAAGAAAAAGGGGCAAGAAGAGGTTAAACTAAAAGCAGATGCTCTGTGCTCTGCCCTCCTGCCTCAGCCAGCTCCTGAGCTACTGTTCTCTTCTATATGGACAAAAAGAATTTAACCTCCATTAACCAAGACTGCTGCCTTCTGCTTTGGGACAAATTTCTTAGGAGTGTATGATACACAAATGACATTCTCTCTAGAGGCTCTAAATAAACTCTTAGGTGTTGGACATGTTCTGTTCATAAAGGTGCAAGTATTCAGTATGGGATTTGCTCCACTCTGTGTCATTGCAGCACTAGGAAAAAAAAATTCAACCAACCCACAGAAAGCACCTCTCGTTCAGATAAAGATCTCAGGAACAGAAATCCTGCACTGGCACATTCCTCAGACCCTCCTTCCTGTCATTATATTCGTGATCATATTCCTGCAATCTGCTGTCCTCATCAATATGAAACCCATCGTGCTAGAAACCTGCTGAATGGCAGGTACCTCGTAGAGACAAAACACCTTGAAAAAAGCCATGGAATGAAAGAAACGACCTTCACACCCCTGGAGAAAAGCATGAAAACCACTTGGTTAAGATGCAGAGCTGGTCACCACCAGACTGCATTAAACCTGGGAGATTCCAACAGAATTATTCACAGGAAAATGCATAAACTGAGCTCTCTGCCCTGGCATTGCCTATGGAGGAGCTGGAGAGGAACTCAGCGCTGCTCTGAGCAGTCTGATTTCCATACTGGTGGAGCAGCTTCCCTCTCAGGAGAGATTAATTAGACTGGACTCTTCAGCCTAGTCAATAGGGAATGATTATTAACACTGTCTCACTGTGCAAGGATGAGGGTGTCTGCAATGTTCTTTTATAGGTCTACCACTGCCACAGGTTAACAGAGTGTCAAAGAGCTAGATCTGGTCAAAGAACAATTAGCCAAGCAAGGGAGGAACTTCTATTAAGGAATGAAGATCTATTAAGGAATAGGATTACTCTGTCCTTGAACTCTTTTCCTGGTTCTCCACCACCTGCATGGAAGAGGTAATGGGCTGAACAGATTTTGCATCTGATCCAGTATATTAAAACATTTATGAGGATTCTCAACACTGACATCACCTGTAAACCTGGATCATTCTAAAACTATCTACCATGATGACTTTTATCCACCTTCTCCATCTGGTGCTCAGCACTGATTTAGCTGTGCACTCCACAGTTAGCAGGGGTTCCTTGGACTGTTTGGAGGTCCATCCATGGGAGCTGGTCACCTCACACGCCTCCTGGTGTTGGGGGACACACGTGAGAGTCTTCTCACCTAAAACTGTTGTAAGTATTCAACCTGATAAATCATGCCCCAAACTCCCCTGATCTCCAGAGAGCACAGGAGAGTGTGCAGGATCGATGCTCCTCACTGCACACTTCTGGAGGAGAGAGTCCTGCTTGGGGCTGTGATGGAGATATCTCCATCCGAGCCGGCCAGGCGCACAGAACTGCACTTCCAGGGTGCCATTTATCACCTTCAGAGAGAGCCTCCAGCACAGATCATGTGAATTCATTGCAGAGGAGCTCATTTCTTCCCATTGATTATCCCGACAGCCACACTAGCTATGATGGATTCACCAACATGGGAAGTGCCTGAAATTCAGGGGGCTGATTGCTTCCCAGGACCGGGCTGTTTCCTGAGCAGAAAAGCTGCTGTTTGATGAGTGGAAGCTGTGCAGCTCCTGAGTTTGCAGACAAGCTTTTATGCAGTGCACGTGTGCTACCCGGGTAATGGCATATTAAGGAAACAATGAGCATTTTCTGCAGGCTTTTGATACCAGTGGAATAGCTGCTATTTGCACAGCATCCAGCAGTAATAAGCTGCCTGCAGCAAGAAGGCATTTGCAAAATACACTGCAAATGAAGTTCAGAGGAGTAGTAAGAAAAAATAAATAGTTCCTGGAACATACAAACCAAGTAAATTTGTAGCTAACTGAGGTGGGCAACAGCTTTGAATGGGTGAATTTACATCACATACAAGGATGTGGAAGAGTTACATACATAGCATGGGAATAAGAGGAGGAAAGATGAGCCCTGCCCTTGCCTGAGGAGGAACTGGGTTCATACAGCACCACGGGTGCTCAGGAACACTCCTGGTATGTGTGAGCAACACAAGGTCACGCTGACAGCACCTGAAATACTTTTGTACACAAAGAAAATCACAGTGAACTCCCCGGCACTGGAGGACAAACCAGATTTCCATGGGGGTTTCAACCAAGGTTTGGCAAATCCGCGGGGAACAGCCCAGCTGGGTTGGAAGGGGCAGGTCTGCTGGAGCACAGCGTGGCTGAGGGGTTCCCCTCATCTTAGTGTTTAGCCACAGCTTTGTGTTGAGGAGTGCATGGGGACAGCGGGAGAGGAACCATTTGTGTCTCTCACCTCCCAGGCTCTGTTCCTTGGCTCTCCCAGGATTTATAGAAAACTACAAACACGTTCAAACATCAGCAGCAGTTTTGGGTGTCCAACAGTGACATAATCTCCAGCCGAGCCTGCTCGGCAAGTCAAAGTGGCTCAGTCTGGGCTGCAGCCTTTATCGATTGCTGACTTCTGGTTTCCTTGCATTTACCCAATCCCCAGTTCTTGGAGCTCACCCAAAGCCATTTTCCAGGCATGAGATAACTGAATTTTCTGAAACGAGCCAGCAGAGCCTCTGCACAGGGACACAGCTGGTTTCTCTGAGTAAGTAGCTCCAGCCTTTACCTGGTAGTGAAAGGAGGTGGCTGGGCTGTAGATCTTTCAGATGCAAACACCAGACTCCACACCAGCAATTCAATCACATTTTGGCTCTGCTTGATGGAGGTTTTTTGGGGTGTTTGCTATTTTTTTTTCACTGGGGAGGAGGGAGGGAAAAGACAAATGCTACAGTTATAGCTGATGCTTCACTTTGCTTACAACATGAATGTTAAGAGAGCAGCGTGTGCTAAATGGGATGGAAGAAATGGAGAACAAATTCACTGCGAGGAGATGGCAAATGTGCTGCAGCCACAAAGCACGGCTGGATGACAGAGGGAGAGCAATACCCTGCTCTCCAAAGCAGAAAAACTGCAGATTGCAGCAGGCTGCAGGGACAGGCAGCAAACGGGGCACGAGGCGCCCTGTGAACAACCCACTGTGGGGTTAATTATGTTTACAAGAAACCCATCACTTGCTCCAGTGCAGTGTCTGTGGCATCCTACTCATTCAAGCCAGCATCATACGACCCAGGTGGGTCTCCAAAGAAATGGTCCCGTGTCTTGTATTTTCTCACAATAAGCTTCCTCTGAGGAGTACCTGACACCGGAGCAGCCGCCGTGCTGAGTTCAAGGCACGCAGAAAGCAGAACAGATTCTCCCCAGAGTCCTGGTTGCAAGTACAAGCAGCAGAATATAAATTGTGAGAGATGTGTACGTGAGAGTCAGCAGAAGCACTGCTGTAGTTTAGAGTTCCAGAGGCACAGACCTTGTCCTGCTGCCACACGACAGCTACAGGCTTTTGATTTGTGCATCAGCTAGAAAAAAGCTGGGAACTGAATGATGAATCTGGTTCCCATTTTCTTCCTGATTTCAAGAAAACACCTATTTTCTCTGTTGGCTCTTGGATGGGGCTTTGAGCAACTTGGTCTAGTGGGAGGTGTCCCTACCCATGGCAGGGGGTTGGAACTGGATGAGCTTTAAGGTCCCTTCAACCCAAACCAGGCTGGGATTCTATGAATCAAGACAGCGTGACACAAGACGGATCCCACCTGCTCATCACCATCTCAAGGCAAAAGGAGGTGCAATAAAATACTAATAGAAGGGGAGGTTCAAAGCAGGGCAGTGGTAAGCCTGGATATACAAGCTGGTGAACCACAAGAGCATATCTGCGTGCTGGAGATGCTTTCCCAGAGGGAAAAAAAGAACCCCCTCCAGAGCAAAGGGTGAATGATGCAATGCAAGAAATGACAATCCTCTGTTAACTGGTGCACAGGTAACAAGAACAGATGATGAATTTCTCCAAGTACAGAGCTTCTGACAGTCTTTTTATGACAATGGTTTCCTTTCCTGCCTTCCTGAACTCCTTCAAGCTCTTCGAGACTGAAATGTTCGTGGTAAACACCATCCACCACCAGACAGGGTCCTTTGGCAGAGCCACATCACCCAGTCCAGGGGCAGCACCAAGAACGGGGTAACCTGAAGATTGACATTGCCACACTTCAGTGACTGAGCACAGGAAAGGCACCTCAGAGACACTCACCCACACATGCCAAAACTTGGCAACATATTTAGGAGCTAAAACGCTCACGAACTGCTAGAGCTGCCCTCTTGGCAAAGTGGATTTGAGGCACTGTGTGTTGCTACTGCCACAGCAGACACTGAGACACCCAACCACGCGCTGTCATGGGCCACGCTGGGTTCCCTCCATCGCCACCAGGACCTTCTCCAACAAACCCACATTCCCACAGCAAGCACAGTCAGAACATGAGCTATGCTTGATGTGGCTCTTCTAAGAGGAAAGTTTGCAGTGGGCAGGAGTTCTCCATGGGCCATCTCACCCTGAATGTCGTGATTCAGGAATGACTGTGAACCACACTCACTAGACTGTAAACCACAGTGACAGACAATATGGGTAAAGGGCAGCCAAGCACAGGTTTGGTTTCCTGCACATGGAAAGCCACAGATACTCAGACTCTAAAATGTTTGAAGTAGCTGTTCTTAAAGTACAATATCACTGTTCCAAACATGTCAGGATTTTATATCTTCATCATATATCTCTCTATCGCTCTTAACTTACATCCATATATATATGGATGTTATACACCTATATGTGTATATATATATACACACACTGAAAAAAGGAGGATAGAGAAAAAAAACCACCCCAGCAAATCCTCAAGTACTGGTACCGTTCCCCTGGAAACAACTGGAAAAGTACAGCATCCCAGCAATACATTCCTACAAACTGGAAATTTGCCATTGGCTAAGGAACTATCTCGAAGCTGGGGGAGGCAAGAGAAGCAAGCACAAGTTCTGCAGGCAATGATGCTGACAGCAGCTCCCAAAATACAATTCCTTAAGTTGGATAATAAAGTATGTACCAGGCAGCAAGTCAATCCCTGACAAGCACATGGAAACAGAAAACTCTCCTGCTCTCTCATCCCAGCAAACGACAGGTTTCAGTGTTTCACTGCGTCTATCCCTGTGCTAACACGGATGCGCTCTGCACGTCAGCCCACAGCACTGAGAGGATTCATTAGAGACACTGCCATGAAAAGTTGGCTGACTATAATTTGGGAAGACCATTAATAGGCAGGAGAGAAGGGTAACACGTCAGACTCTGCAAGCGTTGGAGCTGGGAATGAGGAGACACAGAGCCAGCCAATGCCGAGTTATCTGATAAGCTGAGGACAGAGGGATAACAGGATCATGCTCCTAGAGCATTTCACAGCTGGCTCAGAAAGGCTCAGCTCAGTATTCACCATAGCAGGCTTTTGCTCGTCTCTCTCCAGTGAGTCCTGGCTGTTGTGAGCTGTTATGTTTCAATCTGGACTGCGAGTTCTCGATCAGGCAAGTTTAAAGGTCTGCATTTCAATCATCTGTTTACAGTATGATTAGCAGGTTAACAACAGAAGATTACATTCTTTATTTGCAACAGCTTTGCTTCACTCAACATGTTCAGGTGGTGATCCAAGAGATTAAGAGACTTGTGATCTTTGTCACTTGTTAATCACAAGAAGTACCCTCTGTTCCTCCTCAGAACTCACGCTTTGATGTGATGTTTACAATGGGTTGAGGTTACACATAGAGCAGCTGATGCTCTAAGCACACTTCCAACATACAGCTCGTGCTGATTTGGTGTGTGATTTCCCATCTGCCCAGGCTCATTTCTTTGCAAGCCCTTCACAAGGCAGAGCTGCTGCACTGGTGCTTGGCTGCTCCAGCAGCGAGCTCAACCACCTCCTCAGGGTCTAGACTGCTGCAGTGCAAGGAGTGAGGGGTGCTCTGGTCACAGACCTGGTGGGAACATGGCCCTGCTCACTCTCAGCCTGGGAGCTTGGTATTCTCTCTGCCAGAACAACAAAATAGAGCACTGGAACCTACCAAGAACTCAGAGTTTGGAGCTGGGGGAGACAGCACATGGATTGGAAGCTTTTAAATGATTGAGGTTATCCCTTTGCATTGAAGATGCTCCGAGGGCTGGAGTTTCAGAGCTAATGAAGCCAGTTAGGACAATCGAGATCAGGAGAAGTTCTTTTGGGGATGTCTGTTTATTTTAAGGGGGGCAGACGTGCTGGAAAGCAGTAATACTGCTGAGTGAGGCCAGAGGAGGCCCCGGAGCTGCTGCGAGGGCTGGAGCAGCTCTGCTCTGGAGCCAGGCTGAGAGAGCTGGGCTGGGGCAGCTGGAGAAGAGAAGGCTCCTGAAGGGGACACCTTAGAGCAGCTCCAGTGTCTAAAGGGGCTCCAGGAGACCTGGAGAGGGGCTTTGGACAAGGGATGGAGGGAGAGGACAAGGGGACTGACTTGAACCTGCCAGAG
>NW_009925862.1:55556-58999 GCF_000696875.1 Nestor notabilis | reverse complement strand
CTCTTCCCTGGGAGGGTGCTGAGGCGCTGGCACAGGGTGCCCAGAGAAGCTGGGGCTGCCCCATCCCTGGCAGTGTTCAAGGCCAGGTTGGACAGGGCTCTCCTGTCAGCTGATGAACAGAATGAAGGCAAAGATGTGAGTGTCCTGCCTCTATCAGTATTTTGCTTTCTCATTTTCAAGTGAGCCCACGCAATTTGACATTTTAAGCACCCTCGAGCAGACCTAGTACAGCTTCCCCAGAGCCAGTTCAGTCTGAAACAGAGCAAGAAACCCCGGAAAAATAAAAACAATTCACCTGGCAAAAATCTGAATATTTGGAAAATGGCTTTTTGCAACTGAAGGATCAAATGAAATCAAAACTTGATGGTCATAGAGAAGGTTCTGAACTAGAGAAGCCTGAGGAGAAACGCTCCCTTGGCAAGTACAGCAGCACATCAGAGCAGACTCCGGCCGCCACCTCGTGGAAGCAGCCACCGAAGAGATGCTGAGAGCAGCTTCATGGAGAGGAGCAGGGATCAGCCCGAGTTCCTGAAAACATCCCCAATATTAACAAAGTAAAAGGTTTTCCACTCCTACCGAGCTAAAAGTGCCATTTCTTAGCATGTGGCAGTGGCTTTAGGTCAATCTCAAGTGTCCATTATTCTCCGGGACAGAAGATGAACGAAGTTTGCTCAAAACCTTTTCCTATAGAAATCCCAGGGTGGCAACCAGGCTTCTCCCCCTGGAACATCCACGGGTCGGTGCTGTGGAGCAAGGAATTTAAGGGAACAGCTGATTTTATGCTAAATTAGCTCTCAGTTGTACCATCCACAGTATCTCACAAATATTTTGGGTGCATTCTTTAGTTTAATGGCCATTTTTGGATACAGAGAAGTAGTTGCACATGTTGAAGTTAGCAGATGCCCCGACGTTGAACATCCAGGTAACAGTGCCCAGCTGGAACTGACTCTGGCTGCAGAACTGCATTACACAAATGTGCTGTTAGACACAAGGATTAAATGGGTGAAACATGTCCAGGGTTATGGTTAGTAAGGAGGGAGGAACTGCACACAGTAGGGATGGGAAAGGCAGATTTACCTTCTGCTTGCTCCATGCTGTCAAGCTGCAGTTCTTTTACATTGGTTAGCTCAAGTGGTCCCTGCTTCCTTTCCTTGACCATTCCTGGAGGATCCCACATATATCCCTGCTTTGAGCCGGGCTCCCCCCACAAAGCAAATGCCAAAACCTCCCCCTTGCCCCTGGATGCAGTCAGCGGGTGGCTGAGCTCGCAGCAGCACGTCTGCTCATCTTCCTCACAGGAAGCAAGGCTCAGCCTCAGTGACCCCCATCCCACACCTCGACCTTTTCCCAAATGAAACCACAGCCTGATTTCCGATAGAGCAGGAGCAATCTTGCCTTTTCCCAACATGGACAATCCAAGGGGCAGCAGAATTCCTGCCCTCCCACGTCACCTCCACCCGCAGCCTTTCAAAAGAAGGCCAACTTTATCTGAAGGAGATTAGCTGCAGAAGGGTGGCAGAGAAATGCTTTCAACAGCAGGTGCCAGATGATTGTTCAGGCCTTGGCAAGAGGGAGAACTCTTAACTTTCTGTTGCCCACTGTGTAGTGTGGACAGGATCCGTCCCTTGGCAGGAAGAAGGACCTTGCACAGCATCCCCAGGGACTGTTCCCAAGAGAGCTAAAACCACTCAGCTCTATGTCAGTCAGAGATAAGGATTATGGAGTCAGATACTCCTGGAAAAGTCCATCGTGGTAGGGAGATAACACTCACAGCTTCTTCCAGTAGTTCCTCTCAAGTGACATTTAAACACTCCTTGAATCCAAATCTCACAGTTCAACATTGACAGAGATCAGAGTTCCTTATGGTTTGGTCTGATAATAAGGGTTAAGAGACATGTCGGGCACCCGCGCTCGCCCTCAAGGAGTCATGCTCTGAATTTGGACAGGACAAGAATCACGAGGTGAAAGGACCTGCCAAAAATTCATCCAACTACTGGTGGAGGAGGATTCAGATATTAATATATTATTAATATATGCTGCTATAATTAGCAGCTGGATCCTCAGAATTAAGGAATGAAGAATGAAAATCCAGTTCCTCTTGGGAATGAAGCAGAAGAGAGCAGTGTTTGCTGGACACATTTACCTTGCACAGCAGTGAATGTTCTTCAGCTACAAAAGATTTCTAGAGGAAACTTTGGAGGGCAAGAGCCAGGTTGAGCAAAGCATCAGCCCCCAAGGCTGCTGAGAACACAAACCCACCTCAGTCGTGCTCTGGATTTAACTGAGGAACTGGTCAGAATGAGTTCAAAAACCAGGAAGAGAGGGATGTGTTTCCCGTCTCTCACAACTGCCAAGTGCTACCACCTTGCTGGAATCTGCCTGAGGAACAGGAAGAACACTCACAATCACGGAATGCAGTTGGAGAAACGCAGCGGGGCAGAGGGTGGGGGATAAGAAGGTCAAATTAAAATCCCAATTCTTTCAAACTCAGGCCAGATTGGACATTCAGGAGTGTCCTTTCAAACTGGTCACACAGCTGAGAGCACAGACGTGCCTTTCGGAAGTTCTTGGGCAGAGCTGCTTGTGCCCCACGTGGCAGCCAGCCACAGGCTTAGCTCTGTGGTGGCCTTTCAATCTCTGTTGAGAACCAAAGCCTTCATAGGAGGTGAAAGGTTTCAGCGAGACCTAGACCCTCCAGACCTTCCTTTCAGCACCAGCTACCTCGTGGCACAAGTCGTGTTCCAGCTTGGCAGGATCTCCTGTGGGCTACACTCCAAGCACCGCAGACAGAGCTCCAGGCAGCCTCCAGGAACCTCTAGAGAGGGGCTGCAACGTAGGAACCCCGGGAGGAGAAGCAACCACAGCGCCCTGCACTGAAGCTACATGGACAAAGTTGAGGATGAACGTTACGGATGGGCTGTCGGTGGCACTAGAGGCTGCTGTCACCCCAGATGAAGGTGGATAATCCAGTGGGCTGCAACCACCACGACCCTCCCAATCCCCACCACTTGCTTGCACCAAGTGGAAACAAAAAGGGTTGTGCACCAGGAAGAACAGGGTCCATGTGATTTGAGCAAGCTGGTCTAGTGGGAGGTGTCCCTGCTCATGGCAGGGGGTTGGAACTAAATGATCTTAAGGTCATCTCCAACCCAAATCATTCAATGATTCTATGATCTATTGGAGGCACCACATCCACGCACTCGTAATTCACCCTTAGCAGAGGCAGTGCTGCTCTGAGTTCAGCTGCAAGTGCAGCGTGAGGCAATTTGGCACTGGCAGGAGATCACCAGATTGGGCAAAGAGCAGCGTTGATCAGTGCCTGCAGAGTGCCCACGGGAAACAAAAGGCAATTGCCTGGCAAATAGATTGACTTGGAGGGTGGCACGAGGCCAGCTCCGGGCAGCGGCACAGCGCTACAGGGGAGGCAGCTGGGCATGTAAATA
>NW_009925862.1:55161-55488 GCF_000696875.1 Nestor notabilis | reverse complement strand
TGAACCTCCAGACATCTGGTGCTAACACCAGGCAGCGATTTGCAGGTAGATGAACTGCATCATGTTCCTCCAAAGTGATCTCTCCCGCGCTGCCGCCTTTTCTGCTTTTTCTTTCCTTCCTTTCCGAAGGACCTGAGGCCAGAGTCACACCATTTTCCAGCTACCGGAGCGTTTGCTGACCAGTTTAGCTGGCAAACAAGCAGCAGGTAAAGCGCCACAGATGAAAATGCAGAGTACAGCATCCAGCTCTGGTGGCAATAAACACCAGAGGGACATGGAGCTGCTGGAGTGAGGCCAGAGGAGGGCACGGAGGTGCTGCCAGGGCTG
>NW_009925862.1:52958-54903 GCF_000696875.1 Nestor notabilis | reverse complement strand
CCCTGGCAGTGTTCAAGGCCAGGTTGGACACAGGGGCTTGGAGCAACCTGCTCTAGTGGAAGGTGTCCTGGCCCGGGGCAGGGGTTGGAACTGGATGAGCTTGAAGGTCCCTTCCAACACAAACCAGTCTATGGGTCTGTGAAACACTAGGACGGGTCAGCGTAAGGGTTGGTGGCCACCAAAGGATGCAAAGCAGCACCCCAGATCACTTCCCAGCTATTCCTCCCCAGACCCAGCAATCCCTTCTGCTTTAACCTTTGGCTTCATGCAGATAATTTAAGGCCACAAGTTAGGAGACATCCCTGTGATCTAATATTAGATGATAAGCTTGTTTATGTTTTTGTTGCTAAGAGAAAGCTGGAGCTTTGGAAACACTGAAGCAGACCAAACGCTGCTGCAGCAGCTGCTGGTGGGAACCAAAATCCATGGAGGGCTTCCTGACAACTGCTTGCCATTTTCCTTTTTGGTGTTATTTTACTGGACTTGGTCTCCTTCCAAAATAAGCTTTTCCCATTCAGGTGACCCGTCCTCTTTCTCTAGGTCCATGTTTCCTAGTTCAAAAGGTGCAGGCAGCTCCCCAGTCACTAAGCACATCCTGCTGTTGGAACTCACATTCATAAGTAAGGTTCCCTCCACCCACAAGCACAGTGCCTCATCGCTGAGCTTTTTCCTCCCCTCAGCATCAATTGAAGGTGGGAGGATTGTTCTGGTGTTTCTCTTTGCATTACCATAATTCACAGGAGATGGTTCTCTAATAAAAATGCAGGGGACAAACAGATCTTCTATAGTATTTATAGAAACTGATTTGGCAAGAAATGCCAATGCAGTAATATTAATAGATGCTCTTTGGGGCATCTACAAGTACAGTCACAGTCAAGTTCCCTGTCTGCAGGCTGTGCCAAACGTCTAATGGGCTTTGTGGAGCTAAAGCTTCTGCAGCTTGATTCTGGGCTTGCCAAAATGGAGACACTGTTGTGAAACAGGGAGTGTGAACCAAGAGCACAATCCTCACTCTGTTCCTCCTCTGCACAACCTCACTTTGCACCGGACTATCTTTTGGCAGCTCATCTCAATTCAACTGCATGTAGCACTAAAGCCAACTGACCTCTAGCAAAACAAGGAGCTTACCCATAATATTAAACATGTCAGAGCACTCTCTCCACTCAGGAAGGTCTGTCTATTAAAAAGTTATTATTTGAGTTTGGAAGGATCTGATTGCTGAAAACACCCCATGAACTGGCTGCTGCTCAGAAATACACAGTTCATCTGGGTTTCATTTATCACCATTTCCTTTCACTGATGCCAGCAGAAGAGACAGATTTTGCAGAAGTTTATTCCTGTTTGCAGGAATAAATACAGATTGTTTGCTATTTTATTCTAAATGCACGTTTACTTCTGTACTTCAATGCAAATCTCCTTTGAGAAGAGCACCGGCTACCCCAGGTTAATTTCCTCAGTCTTAAAACACCATCATATGACAAGAAAGAAATACCACAAGCAGATCTAGAGGAATTAAAAATGCTGCTACTGCTGGAATAGTGCAGGGTGCAGATGGCAGATTTCTACCTCTGTGCTAAGTCTTCAAGTCAAGGCAAGCTGCTAGAGTGTGGATCACCTCCTGTATCACATATCCTACTCGCCCCAGGAATGTTTGTTTTCCCCCACTAACTGCAAAGGGAATCCAGGGGACTTGTGCAGCAAGGACCTCTCCATTGGGGCACATCATAACTTTGCTGAGCAAAAAATCAGAGGGATGGATTTTCTCCAAATGAGTCTCAGTCCAATGCTCTTTTTTAGATGGGATTCATGTTACAGAACCCAGGGCAAGTGGCTACTGGGCCATCTGTCCTGTCATGGTGAGACACTGGCACAGGGTGCCCAGAGAAGCTGTGGCTGCCCAATCCCTGGCAGTGCTCAAGGCCAGGTTGGACACAGGGGCTTGGAG
>NW_009925862.1:50061-52927 GCF_000696875.1 Nestor notabilis | reverse complement strand
TGGAAGGTGTCCCTGCCCGCCACAGGGATGGGCTTGAAGGTCCCTTCCAACCCAAACCATTCCATGACTTTATGCATAGAGGCATTAGGGATTGAGATTAGTAGCTGCGATGACTACTGAGGAAAAAGGCTGAGACACTGAAAAGACAAGTAGAAACCCATGAAACTCAATTTAACCTACAAGCCAGCGCCGGGTCAGTTGAAAACCTTACGCTGGAGCAGAGGCAGCAGCCTGTAGCTCCGTGTTAAAGTTCTTACACCCCCACCATCACCACCACGTGAGAGCTGATCACGAGGAGGACCGACACACACGGGCACTCTGCTCACTGACCTTCGGCGCTCCCTGGCTTCCTCAGCTGAGAAGTCCTTCCCTGGGGTTGAGGCAGCGCCGGCATTCGCAATACCGTTAGCAGAGCCGAGTACAGCACGGTTTGTGATTACACCTAGGGGGGTGCTAGCACAGATGCCCTCTGTATTTTTCTCTACAGCAGAATCAGTTTGTTGCCTGAAAGGGGCTCTGAAATAGAGAAGACATAATGGAAAGCAAAGCAAGTGAACTCAAGTGCTGACCCAGAGCAGCTGCCTCAAGGGGAGGGAGCACTGACAGCTCATCCTCCTCGCTCTAGACTCGTGGCTTTGCAGAGAACAGCACACAGTTAAATGAGTAGAGGAATAAACAGGAGGAATTCACAGTCTTCACATCCCTGTTTGTAGCAAAAATGATTAGGAAATGTACCTGGTGAAGAAGCAGAAGGAATGAACTCCAAGAGCTTGCACGCTGAATGCCCAAGAGCAGCTTGAGCACCACATGGTCTCTATCAGGGTACCAAGAGGCCACAACTGACCACTCCAGTGAGAGAAGAAGCTAAGCAAGGTCCCAGATGGGCTGGTAACTGCCTGCTGGTGCACACACACTACTGAAACTATCCAACACAACCATCCTGGGATTGCTTATCAGTGCTTCCCGCATGGAAGCCCACTTCCAATCCACAATTCACTCCATAATCTAGAACTTCCAACCCAAAGGCTGCTTTTCTGCAGTGTTATCTCAGCTGTGAGCCATTACCTGGTATACTGGCGGGCTGATGCAGTAGTGTTCACACCGAGAGATGTGGGGCAGGAAGAGACAGGTTGCCACGGGGTGCCCAGTGAGGTAGATGAACCAGTGGTAGTGGGTGAGGTAGCTAGAGATGTATTGCGACTGGCTGAAATGTAGGGACTGTTGAGGTCACTACTTCTACCAAATGAAGCACTGTAAAACATCACAAAATCACGTCCTTCAGAGCACAGTCAATATTCAACAGAACATCACCCCAGCTGGGCTCTCAGCTGGAAAGGGAGCAAGGATTACATCTTAGCAAAACGTATGGAAGGAGATTAGAGTACCCCGGAGCAGCAGCACCCTCTGAGCTGAGCCCAGCTGAGTTCTGGGGAGAGAATAATGGTGTGGAGATGAATCAGTGAAGATCAGGGAAGAGCAAACCCTCCAGCAGTGAAAGCGGTGCACACGGAGCACCCCTGTGCACTGGGGAAAGGGAGAGACAACGAGCAAGGATGAGGTTGCTTAAAGCAGGGAAGGAGAGAGTGACACAAGCAGGTCTGGCTGCATCACCTCCAAAGGATGCCCAGGACTTCCAGTTTTAAGAACCTGTTTTCATTGGCTTTAAGCTCTGGCAAAGATGATCAGTTTGGGTGTTAATTTTTGCTAAGGCACGTTTGGCACAAACTCTGCATTTCTGGAAAACAGCTGGAAAAACTGCTCAAAAAGTACTACAAATGAGCAAGGGAAATCCATGTCTTGCCAGTTTAAATCAAACCTCTTCAAACCATTCTTACTGAAAAGCTCTAAGTGCTCAAGCGCTCATACTTCAGAGAAGAGACAGGAGAAAAGGAGCAGGGCTCTCATCTCAGGATGTGCCCTGGGGCTTTTCTGGATGAAATCCACCCTCAGTGGGAGAAGCTGCACATCCCTAAATACAGACCTGATGAAATCTGGCAAACTCCTCATCACACGTGCCAGAGCCCCACACACGGGCTGCTCGTTGCGTGCACAGCACAAAGGGGCACCCATGCATGGTGCAGGGCCCTGCCATGCCTTTCCCAGCAACTGATATTCCTGGTTGCTACTGGTCAGTCTGGGCTGTCTGCAGGATTGAAGGCTGGAAGGCTGCCTCTCACCTCCTGCATCCTAATGACTCCCATGCCAGAGCACACGGAGGAAAGTGACTGCACTGGGAACAAAAGCTGACCTAAAGGAAAAGCAGCCTAGAACAAAGAGCTGCAGGTTTATGGGGAAGCCAGGGACAATGGACTGGAATGGGAAGTCAGCACTGGAGTGAGAGTCAGAGACAGCAGCCCAAGGCTGAAATAAAACTTGAAAGAGGCAGGACAACAGCCAAGGCTGGAGGTTGGAGGAAGGATCCAGCCCTATTCACTTAGGCACCCAATTTACACGTCAGTTTTACGTATCAAGGCCCCAGCCAGCCCAGAACAAGCAGCTGGTCCCTAGACAGCCAAAGGAGAGAAAGGGGCATCCTGGAAGGTCTCCATGGGGAGGAACCTTACATCTGGGCTCTTCAGTTGATGGCTGCTTGCCATCTCCAGGTCACAGAGGAGCAAGCAAGTTATTGTCACCAGGTAGCAACCTCCACCAGACCCTAAACAACTGCCCACAGGCAGGAAGTGCTGCTGGAAGCAAGTGCCTCCCTTCTTGGCTTTCTGCACCAAAGGAAGAGGCCAAGCCCTGGAGATGGGCTGGGAGCAAGGTGGGAGCAGGGAGCAAAGCCTGGCTGGGGTGGGTGTGCGGAGCAAGCGGCCGTGAAGAAATGAGCATACAGAGGAGATGATGGGAATGAAGTGTGTGCCAG
>NW_009925862.1:45752-50030 GCF_000696875.1 Nestor notabilis | reverse complement strand
CTGGAGGGAAAAAGGTGATGGCAACCCTGGGGGTATCAGGGCTGATGTAGCACCACCCAAGGAGAAGCCAAGGTTGGGGCACGAGGGGTGGCTGCAAAGAAGGAAAGGAACTTGGTCAGGAAGGGAGGACACGGGAGGGTCATTAAGTAAGACCTGACAATGACTGGCTTTCAGAAGGGAAACAAGAGAATAGAAGCAGCATCAGGTGCCTGGGGAGAAGGCAGGTTTGGGGGAGCTGAGAGGGGAAGGAGGAGGAATGGAGGCAGAGAGCATGGTGATGGTGTTGTGCCAGCTCCTACGCACACACCCTGGGACAGAGAAACGTGGTTCTGGGGCATCACGGGCACGCTCCTGCTCCAAGGCAGCCAAGACATTGCCAGCTCCACAGGAATTCACCTCCCCACCCTGTCACCCTGCATGGGGAACACTGCACAGCTTGAGGGACACTCCAAGGCAATTTATTCAACTGTTCCCAGTTGATCTGAACAGGACCGGAGGATTGCAACAAAGAGGTTAGCTGGGGAATCCTGTTACTTATCAGCTGTGTTCATATGGAGCTGTAAAACAGGGGAGTATGAATTTGTGCTAAAGAATTCAACATTAGAAATAAAAACAGGTACTGACACATTGCTTGCTACTCATTCTCTAACGTCATCACCATAACTGAACCACCAGGGAATGAGCAATGACATGGAAAGCAACATTTCAAATCGAGAAAAAGAAATACTTCTGAAAACAGCAAGTGAATTCCAAACCTGAAACCCCCTCAAAAAGCTTCCACACACACTCATGAAAAAGATCTGCACAAAAGACAGAACTGCTTTGTTTGTAACACGCTGCCATAGGGTTCTGCAGAGATCAAAATGGGATTTGCTCAGGGAAGTGGGCCACAGTGGTGGCTTTAGGAACAAGGGTCACGTATAGCCCCTGGCTCCTGAACTGGTGGTTGCTGGAAGCAAGGACAGTGTGGGAAGTGGAGGACTGCTCTTGATTGTTGGCCTGACTGGCTGGGATGGGCTTAATGTGGCCTTAAAGCCAGTAAGAAAGGAGTTTATGCCAATAGGTAAAGAGAACCTAACTGTGTGAAAAAGTGGTTTCATACTGGTAGATGTGACCCCTTCCCGTGAGGCACCACACAGGCTGATGGCATGGGCAGGATGCTGAACTCATTCCAGCTGCTATGCCAGTTTTCTTCCAAATCCTTTAATACACAGAACAAGTGAACTGGCTGTTTGAAGGCCAATATACACCAACTGGAGAACAGGCTGTCAACAGGGTGCTGTGGTGGGGGCTAGTGGTACACCCATGGAGAAAGTGGAATCAATGAGTCTTTACCGTTACACAAAGAGCTCTGACATTGGCTTCAACTACAGCTGAAGAGCACCTGCAGCATTGCTGAAAGTCAGCATTCCCTGTTAGAAGAACATCTTCAGATCATCTGTTGCTGTTTATCTTTGTTTGGGGGTCAAATAAAGCACTTAGAGAACATAACCAGGACATGCTGAGGTAAAGAGGAAATGCAGATAACAGAGGTCACCCTCTCAGTAACATCCAGGTATCTCACGTTCACTTTAATTCTTCCTCTCTCAGAACAAGCTTTTATCTTTGGGAGTTGTGTTCAGAGTTTTCTTAATACTTTGAAAGAGTTTATCCTTAACAGGCAACCAGGTTCCCTTCCTCATCTTAGAGGCTGATGCACAAGGATGGAGAAATCAGAGGTTCAGTAGGATGATATTTAATTTCTCTGTGCATTTCCTATAGAAAACCAGATGGGATAGAGGTAAATTGATCATGGTTTTTCTGTTTGTACATAATATGCCAAACCATTGACCTCTTTAGAAAAGGTGCCCTTTATTCCCACCTGGCAAAGCTACTCTCTGCAACTGCTTGTAAACCAACACTCCTGTGAAAGGCCCGAATTCAGCCTTTGCAATAAGAAATCAGTGTTAGTGAAGTACCACTGCCAGCCAAAGCCTTTGCTAGTGCCTGTACAGTTTAATCAAGGAAATACAGTACAACTGGGTGAATTTAGTACTAAATCTGGCTCTGGCTTAGCCCAGATAAACAGGCAATGTTTGTAGAATTTCAAGGGGCAGCATGTGAGTGACTGGCCTGTCTCGGACTAGGGAGCAGCAGGGCTGTTTCCAATGTAATCAGCTGCAGCTTGTCAGACTGCCTTTAGAGAGACAAGCTATGGAGGTTGTTGGCCTGTCATCATGTCCCAGCATAGATGTGAAGTCACTGGAATGGATCAGCAGATCAGAAGCCTACTGACTGAAGTGGCTGTGTCACCTTTTGTGGAAATGGGTCTGTGTGTGCTCAGCAATTGGACAGGCACATCCTCGAGCACGACTTACCTCTACCAGCACAAGTACTGGAACACAGAAAAACCTGCCCCTTCCCAAAGATCTCAAGCAACTGTCCCATCTTCAGGACAGTTGTTTAGTTCAGGGTCTAGAATCTGCTAAAACACACTCTAAAACCTGGAAGTATTTCTGTTTTTTTTCCTTAAGCCCAGATCAAGTGGCTTTGCAGCGTGACATGTTTATACATGTGGTTTTAATGGGTTACACTATTAGCTAAAATAAAGGCGAGGTGCTGGCACTGCTCTTGCACAAAGGGCTGATCCTCCTCCTCACAGCTGGGATGAAAACTCAGTAATGTATTATTTGCATAACAGAGCAGGGCATTCATTCAGCTCATTCAGAGACAGCCATTAGCTGGTACTTCAAGGAAACTGAGCCTCTGCCTTCCAAAGGGTTACAGGTACTGCAAGTTAAGAAAAATTCTCCTGTGCTGCTGGGCTACCAACAACTGGCCTCTACAATTTCACACACACTGTACAGAAACTGCCTCCTTACTGCAACAAGAAAACAGTTGGAGACATCAGTCTTGCTCCTTACAGCAAGTGCTGTAAGTCACGCAGAGAACCACTGCCACTTTTCTGATAATGATGCCATAAACATGGACTAATATGAATGAAAATTAGAGATAAGCTGCAACTTACCTGTCAATAGCTATCTGAACAGTGCTTGCAGACTGAAATTACTTTAGTCTGCTTTTATGATCGATTTTTGTTATCTAACCATAATACTAGGCTAAAACTGAGAAAACTCTTTCCATTTGAATTGTGTGACCAAGAGTGTTTAAATTCAGTTCAGCAATTTTCAAAACAACAAAAGTGATGGCCTTCAAAAATACCCTTTAGCATGGCAAATGTCAGCAAATCTTAATCTGTATTTCCTGCTCTCAGCAGAGGAGGGTCCCACAGCCAGATACACTGATGCAGTGAGCAGCAAGCAGGAGGCTGAAGCTTGGGAGGCTCGTTGAGAGTGGAGCTACCTGCCTGGGAACACAGGTAAGCCAGGACTGGACATACCTTTTCAAGTAAGTAGACACGTAGGTAGTAGGTGCACCAGAATGAGGAGCTTCGTTTCCCTTTGGCTCATCCCTCCACGGCTGCCGGGTGTAGGAGCCGCTCCGCACCAGGTTCACAGCTGATTCCCTGATGCAGGACAGAGCACAGGGGTTATTCAGAAAAACTCCTGGCATCTGTTTCTGGCTCCTTTCCAGTTCCACAACACAAAAATCCTTCCCTTACACCTCTGTTGTGACACAACTCCCTGAAACGGCCCTTCTGGCCTTACCAGCTTCAGGTGTATTGTGTAAGAATCACTTTTGCATCAAGAGGGACAAGATCCTTTTTAGACAGAAAACTTGCAACTGAAATTTAGATTGTCCATAAAGATAATATAACATATTAAATAATGTCATTTATATTCTCTCTGCCATCTTACATCAAGCAGCATTGCAGAAATACACAGACACTCCAGCTGCAGGGGAAGCTTTTATCTCCAAGGTGTCCAGGCAGTGACAGTAAAGCAATTCAGCCTGGCAAATCCTTTGCTGTACTTAGCAGCAGCAAACAACAAACAAAATGTTTGGCAATGTCTAAAACTACTGGAGAAGTTATCAATAAATTGCTAATAGTCCTGTTTATCACAGTTATCTGAAATCAGGGCTCCTTTTCCTAAGATACAGTTGGGCAGTATGTCCTTTTCTGGTCTTGGACAGGACCTTGAGCTTGCAATGCAACACAAATCCATTCGCTCAGCCTTCAGCTGGTTTGAATTTTTCAACTGCTGATGCCCTTTCAGACACCTGTGGGACCTGTGAATTGAAACTCAGCTGCTCTGAAAAGAAAGAATATTGGGAGAAATCTGTACTACACAGCAGGCCTGGGCACCATCTGTTCATGCAGCGGATTCTCCTCATTCC
>NW_009925862.1:40957-45721 GCF_000696875.1 Nestor notabilis | reverse complement strand
TTTACCAAGCAAAGGACACTTATCAGCAGGCAGCTGGATGTGCCACTCCATGGAGCCACTGCCAAAACTGCTCAGGCTTATCAGCAGACACAAATTGTCTGCTAAACTCCACATCACAGTGACCAGCTGAGATTAAGCAAGAGCCCTGCAGGGAGGTTCCAGCAAAAGATCAGCAAAGAGTCTCAAACTGTGCTATATTCTCTCCATGTGGTCATGGGCTGTGACTTGCTCCCAGTCACAGTTCAAAGTGACTGCTCTAGAGGTGCCTTGCCACCATGATTATGGAAGTGGCTGGAAATGAGGTTAAGCTCAAATTTTACTCCTTCTAGCAGAAACTGTGAAGAACCTGTTTGTAGAGATTAGCTCCTCAAATATACTTTGAGATACTCAGTATTTATCCCATTTATACCGTGGTTCTGTGCATGGCCACATCCACACGCTCACTGTAAGAACAAGCCCTGCAATGGGAACAGCTCCATACATGGGAGAGTTCTCAACTCAAGTGAACCAAAGTATGACAGATATGTGAACAAAGGGACATAAGGTGACTGTGGAGCAAGTGACAGAAGCACAAGTGTAGGTGCCAGCTACAAAATGAGGTATTTGCATATAAAAGCTAAAAATACCCATAAATCTGGTTTCCTGGATGGAGACTGCAGATGTACGAATACAGGGTGGAGAAACCAGCCTCTGGCCCTGCTCACCTCAATGAAAAGCAACGTGCCAGAACTTGTACAGATCAGAGCTAGCTCTCAACACTCTGATTTCCTGTGCACTTGGGACTGCTGAGAAAACAGATGAAGTATGACTGTAGAAAAAAGTCATTGTGGAGGAACTGGCAACAGGACAGAAACTGAGCACTAAGTTCTTACCTGTTTTCTTTCTCTTCTATATCACTCGTACTGCTTAGTCTTCTGGGGGCTATTGTGGCAAAATAGCTCTTGTTGTCTTTATCCTGGTGAAGCAAGAGAAGTACTTCAGCTGCACATCTGTTACACTTCCAGCACATTCAGTGACAACTAAATTCAAGTTCAGTTTCTTTCTTTCTTAAGCATTCTCCTGTCCAAGGATAACTGGTTTAAGGCATTTTCTCGGGCAACAGAAACCGCAGCACAGAAGTATCAGTTCTGAACATGATGTCCTGAAGAGCACACTAGTGAATAAAAGCAGCTTCCAACTAGAACTGCTTATGAATCATAGAATCATAGAACAGTTTGGGTTGGAAGGGACCTATAAAGCTCATCTAATCCAACCCTCCTGCAATGAGCAGGGACATCTTTCACTAGATCAGGTTGCTCAGAACCACATCCAGCCTGGTCTTGAATGTCTTCAGGGATGGGGCATCTACCCATGGGCAGCAAAGTTACAGCTAGTGAATATGTGCAATGGGATTCACAGATACACGAGGAATCTGTATAGATGGCAAGGGAGGAGGATTTCCACGGCAGGTATGTGCTGCTGTCTGGATTAGATATTTTCTGGTGAAGGATGTGCCACAGCAGCCCTTGTCCACTGGCTGCCCACTCCAAACTGAGCAGGAATTAGGTTAAAGGAGCACTGAACTCCAGCTCTGTAAGAACAACTGATAGGACAGGAGTAATTTTCAAAAGAAAAACAAAGAATGAAGAGACCTGATTTTGTTCTGGATACAAATCCCAGCAATAACTCACAACTAAAGGGAGAAGGTCTTAAAGCCGTGAGGTAAAGACTGCCCAACTGGGATGCACTGAAACCTCTTTGCTGAAAGCCAAACCTTTTCTTTGTTGTCCAGCAGTGCAGATATGCGAGGGCTCGAGGAAGAACGATAGATAGAAGCAGTTTTATCTCTTTGTGCCTCCCGAGTAGCAGCAACTTCACTCAGCATGTTGTGACTGCCCGTCTTCCGCAGCCCCAGCCGCCACGACGAAGGCGACTCGTCCTTCTGCTCCTCGGCCTTGCTGAGCCAACTGAACTGCAGAGGAGAGAAAGGGACATGGGGAAGAAGTGAGAGCACTGCAAGGCACCATCTACGTTCTGAAAGTGTTTCAACAAGCCCCAGTTTTTGCTGGGCCACACTTGGAAAGCGGAGATGGAATGACCTTGATTTCCTGCTTAGCTTTAGTTACATGGCTCAAGGTGAACTCCCAGGGATGCAAACTGCTGTAATGCCCTCACCCCTGAGGACAGACAATAAAAGAGATCTCGTGTCATTGTGCAGCTCCCTTTGCCTGCACAATGCCCTCCTCCAGCTTTGCAGAAAGCGCATAAGGAACAATGAAGCTTTTATTAGCACCCACTTAGGAAGGGGGAATTATTCAGTAAAGGCAGAAACCCAAAAAAATAATCAACTCTTTTGGGACTAGCTGCAAATAAAACCCTTTCACAAACCAAACTGGAGAGAGTCCAGGAGAAAGCCATTAAGATCATCAGGGAGCTGAAGCCTACAACACATGATGGGAGAGACTGAGGAAATCTGACTTGTGTAGCACTGAAAAGAGAAGGCAAGGAAAAGGTTTCACTGCTCTGCTACCTGGGGATGGGGTTCACATGGGATATGGAACCAGACTTCTCAACAGTCTGCAGTGAAAGAACAACAGCCAAGTTCCAACATGGAACATCCCAACTGATGTGAAGGAAGCCATCCCTCCTGATAGGAGTGATGCTGCACTAGGAGCATGAGAGTGGGGCCTCCCCATCCTCAGAGACTTTTTAATACTCAGCTAAGCTCAGGTAGTTCAAAACAACAGGACAAAGTCTTGAACCTGGCCCTGCTTCCAGCAAGAGGTTGGTCTACAGGCTTGCAGAGGCCTGTTCCAACTTAAGCCATTCTGTGGTCATGTAACTGCATGTTCTATACATAGTACAGAATGGATCTTGATGCTTTTTGTTACATGAGGCACTTCTGATGAGCATATGTTATTCCTCAAATATGCAACTGCTCAAATGTACAACTCGAGTCATAGTTATCAAGTCTTACAAGAAAATGCCATTTGAGAATGGAGCCTGAGCACTGCAAGAGATGCTTCTACAAAGACAGGGGCTCACCACTGAGTTGTATAGGAAATAAAACAAGCAAAACATTAGGAATTATTAGAAAAGAATGGAATACAAAACAGAACACGATTTTGCCTCTGTGTTACTGCAGGGTACATCACATCTTTGGTATCATGCACAGCTTGGCCCCACAGCTCAAAAGCAGTAGAGAGGAAGGGGAAGAGATTCAGAGAAAGGCAACAAGAATGAGTACAGCAAGAGAGCTTTTGTATGAGGAGTTATTCAATATATCAGGAGAGTCCAGGCTAGGACATGACCAAGGTACAAAAGCCCCACAGTGACACACAGAAGGATGAATAAGGATCAATTACTCCTTGTTCCTTCCCATAAAGGAACAAGGGGCAGCAAACAAAACCAGCGTGGCAGGAACAGGCACAGAAAGCTCTGTGTAATATGTAATTAAGCTGAAGAACCCTTTGCCACTGGACATTATATGATCCCAAACATTGTGGGGACTCTAAAAGTGAGTGCATGAATTCATAGAGGGAAAGTCCAATGGGGGCTACTGAATACAAAAAACACCCCAGGTTCAGCAAGTCCCTGAAATGTGAATTGCCAGGAGGTGGGTGAGAAGTCCTGCTAGATTCTGTCTTCTCTCATATCTTTTGATGGTCACTGGCAAGGGCAGGATACTGGGGTAGACAAGGCTTTTGGCAAAAGCTGCATAAGCATTATTCTACATCTACCTAATTCTACATAACACAAAACATCTGACACTATCCAGAATAAATGAAGCTACTGGGAAGCTCTGCCCTCAAACTCATTGACTCCAGACTGCAAAGATGAAACTATCACTGCAGTACTTCAGTGATGTTTCTTAGCTGATGGTACTTTAATGCAGATGCAAGGACTTAATTTGTGCTCCACTAATTCAAGCACTTCCAGTCTACCCAGCTCCACAGCTCTAACACTTTAATGCAGTTTTGACACTTGCTTCAAAGAAAGCTCAAATCTGCAGGAAAAGCTGCCTTCTGAGATTGCTGAGCAGCACAGGAACAGCACATGTGAGTAACTCCTCAAATGGAGGGCAACACGAGCACTCCTATTTTCCAATGTAAAACCCAGCCTGACAGAGAGTTACAGAAGAATCAAACATGTCAGAGAAGGGTAAGTAGCTGATCCCAAGTGACTGAGGTCAAATTAACAACTGCTTTGCACACAGACCCACTTCTATATCCCAACAGCCTTATTCTGGGTTAAACAGCTCAGATGAGTGAGAACAGAACTCTGAAGCTAGGAAAAGGTTAACTGACTTGCTCACACTTCCCAGTGTCCTTCTACCTTTCATACTTCCCCGGCTAAATTGCCCTGAGTTGAACAACACCCAGAGGAGCTCTATTTGACCTGGACAAGAAGCTAAGACTTAGTAGCATGTCAAAGATAAAAAACTCGTGACAAAGCAAGAAACATTCTCCCTGTAACATGTACCTACTGCTCCAGCCTTTGGCAAGGCGCCTGCATTGTACAGCTCTTCTCCATATTCTGGTGCAAAAAGAAACCAGAAGTGTAAGATACCAGTCCTCAGCAGGACACAGAGTCTCCTGGTGCCATCTAGCTGACTGACATGAGAGCTGGATGGAGAACTCAGATAAGATTTCTCTACTTCACCTTTAAAATGCTTTCATAGCCTATCTAGTCAGATGCAAACTTTATCCCCTTTGCTTACCGGGCTGTAACATCATACCACTGAAACAACGGAGTTTGGCAAGTCAGAGGCACTTCAAATGATGA
>NW_009925862.1:0-40926 GCF_000696875.1 Nestor notabilis | reverse complement strand
AGCAGGAACCAGCTTTGGTGAAAGATCTCCTGCTGGCCAAAGATTGGTATCAGGTGTCTGAGAACTGACAGCGACACAAAGCACATGTGGTGAGCTGGGTTTCTCTTGTGAACAGTGCGATTTGCTTCGGAGGGTAAGAGATTCAAGAGGAACCTTATTGTACAAACATCCTCCTTCGTGGCAGTCCTATACTGTCAACACAGTTTTATCAACATTGCATACTGTCATGCTTTCCTACATTCAAGTCTTACAACGCCTCTGAAAATCAGAGCATCCATTTCCCAGTAGAACCTACTGCTTGCCAGCACTGCTGGAGTCCCCATTGATTCCAAATTCACTTACTCTTCTGGCAGATGCAGTGAAGGAGTTGGGCTCAGGTGGTGGTATTTGCTCAGTGATGCTAGGCCTGGTTTCATGGCTGGAGTGGTTGGCAAAGGGCTCTTCCTTCCTTTCTACAATTTTAAACAAGAAGAGAAACCAAATGCTTCAGTATTGTGCTTCCAAAGCCCCTCTTTACAAGCACAGTGTGCACTAGGCTCAAGTTCAGTGTTGCTGTGACCTCAGTACACCTCTGACCAGAGCAGATGTCAGTGCCCAGGTGAACCAGGGCTTTCTGCAAGGAGGCTTCTACTTCTGAACAAATATGATGGATACATTTGCCAGGCAAAGATTTGAACTTCATCCCCACAGACAAGCAGAACCTTTGCAGAAAGCACCCGCAGGAGCACAGATTCTTTGTTGATTCACAGTTTTGTTTCCTCTCAGGGATTGTTCTTCCCTTGTAAAACTTGGGAAGAGCAGAACGTGCCATTCCCAGTGCAGCACATGAGTGCACGTCACAGCACGTGGATGGTGTGTTTCATCACTCGCTTCTGCTGCAGCTCTTTATGCTGGGAGCAGAATTTCTGGTCTTCTACAGCAAAATCCATCTTTCTACATGAAGCCAGAACTGATGCCCAGCATAAAACCCTTTAATGAGGCTCAAAGCAAGCTAAACCAACCCTACCAAAGCTGGCTCCCTGCTTGGTGGACAAGTGCAATCATCCAGGATTACATTGAATTCTTACATCTATGCACCCTGCTTGACATAAGAACATCCACCAAGACATTTCCAGGGCAGAGTAAGTGGAAACTGTGTCTCAGGCAATAGGTTCAGTCATCAGGAGCACACAGGGCTCTAAGGCAGACTATTTACCAAACACAGCCACAAGCAACATGCCTGACATATGATGTACCGACAGCAAGAGGACACCGTTTGCCTCTCGCAGCTCTGAGTGCCTCACGACTCATGGGTTTGAAAAAATAAAGTCATTTGAAGTGTAAGCACCCAAACAGAACTAGGAAATGAGGTATGTGCAGTGCATAAAGATCTGGTGTCACACAGAAAAGCAGTTTGGTATGGAGCATCTGTGAGAATGGCACCTTGCAGCGCGAAGATCAATCTTCGTGAAACGAATGTTCTCACTCCTAGAAAACAGCATTCACAGGACATGGGAAACAGCAAAGAGCAAGCCAAAGATAAAAATAACAGGCAGTTAGCAGGACTGACAGATCCAGAATGGGAGAGACAAAGATGCATCTTCCCTGGGAAGGGCTGCATGATAGTGGAGTCTCAGCCACCTTTCCTTCTCTTGGTATTATCTCAGGACTTCCAAAGTCACCTAAACAGAGTATTTCATCCCTAGAGCCTAAGGCTCAGGTGAACTACACTTTTCAAACAGCCCTTTTAGGACAGGGCAGTAGACTACCCATTTCTCCTTCCAGGCCTGACTTGGCATACAGCAGTCCATGGAAATACATACAGACAAAACATCCCACACTTGCCATGTGCTGAGCTCTTGAGACTGAAGCCTGTAAAACCCAGGAGAAGCCTCGACAGGGCAGGGAGGGGAGAACAGAGCTGACCTGAGGGCCAGCAGGATTTACAGGCTGGGCTGGGTGGTGGCTCGAGCCCGCTCTGGAAGTTTATAGTACAGAGGTCAGCTTTTGAAGTCCAGCCTAATTACAAGGGCACAAGCTGAAGGGGTAATGACAGGCTGGGGAGAACTCTAACTGTGAGCAAGGTGGCCGAAAGGAGCTAGGTGCAGGAGGAGGACAGAGAAAAGCACCTTGTGCTGGCAGCACAAGTGACTGCATGACCAGAGGCATCACTGTCTCCAGGGCAGGATCACACATTGCCTTTTACTGAAGTTCAGCAATAAACATCCCAGACTCCTAGAACTGTAGAATGAACGAGGTTAGAAAAGACCTTTAAGATCAGCAAGTCCAACCTTCACTCCAGGACTGCCAAATCCACCACTAAACCACGTTGAAACTCCAATCAGGGAAACTGGTGTGGATTAGTTCAATGTCCCCAAAGCAAATTAGGTGACACTAAACATTTAGTTCTCTAATTTGGCAGAATTATCTTATTTCTTAAGGGGTTTTGGGGGGGTTTCTTTTAAAACCCAAACCAAAATCCCAAACCAACACTGAAAGGTTCCCTGGCCTGCTTGAACTCACAATAATTACAGACTGGCATGGTTACCAGCACAGACAATGACCATAGAATTTTAGACTGATCTTTCACTTGTTGATATACATCCCAATGGCAAATTGTTAATTGTGCTCACGATGAATAAAGTGGCATTAATGCACTCAGCCTCCTGGGTCTGAAGAACTCATAACAATATTTTGGCCTTTTTTTTCCCCTTCGTCTGCACTTTGGACACTGTAGCACAACAGTTGTCTTCTCTTTGTCCAGCACTGCTCAGAATTACAAAGCCAAGTTAAATCACAGAAGATGATGAAGAGGAATAAGGAAATAATTTCCATGTTTTCAAAAAGGTGCCTCCTGAAGCCATTCGAGCATTTACAGGGTTTAGCAGATAATAAAGCATAATTGCTCCTCATGAAACTAGTAATAATATGACACTTATCATTTCCTATGAAAAGGTCTTGTTGCATCCCTCCTTCTCTTTGGAGTCCTCCTATAACATCTGGGCTGATGTGGCTATCTCAAGATTCAGGTTTTAAGAGGATTACCAACACTGTGCTGCATCCAGTGGGACAAGTCCATGAGCATCGTGCTAGAGACGTAAGAAGTTCACAAGGTAGAGTTCCAGTTCTGACTGGAATTTCTCAAAGGAGCCAACAATCTCTCTGGGAAGGGAGAGCACCAAAGACTGATGCTTAATTGTTCCTCGAATGCTTTCTGTCTTCAACTTGTTTTAGCTTTAGTGGTTTGCAATAGATAAGTATAATGTGCTTTGCTCAGTGAATTAACTCAATAAAAAGACCTGCTTTGGCTTTAGACAAAATTCATGCTGAGTGCTGTAGCTCTTCCCTTGCTGAGGGACCTTATGCTGTCCTGGATCAGTTAAACACCACATAGCTCCACTTCTTCCAGCTCTGGTCAGGTTCCTATCACATTTACAAGCATTGGCACATAGCTGTATAGGACTGCTCTCTTGTAAAACCCTGATTTATGGAGCAAATAAAGGTGATTTCAACACCTCTCATACTGGGATAAACGTGGTAACTGATACCATTAGAATGGAGGTGACAGTTTTATTGGCACAAGAAGTGGGACAAAATTTAAACTACACTTCTCTGCACGAACTTGATGATCTCAAAGGTCTTGTCCAACCTAAAGAGTTCTATGACTCTATAACTTCTTTATTAGTATATTGGGATAGAGGGCAAGTAAGCTTATGTTGAGAGTAGTTTAACCATGAAATATGTAAGTTCAAGATCCAGCTCTCTTTGCAGAAATATTAAGTATGAGACAGTCTTGGCTTACTGCAAAAATAAGTCTCTCCACTCACACTTCCTGTGCTGCACATATAGGCTGTTGCAATTAAGGAAACCACAGAAATTATGGATAAAGAATGGGAGAGGGATGCCAGCATTATGCTGTAATGTAAAGGCTAACGTGACTCCATGTACTTAATCCTTCTTTTCTACTATGTCTTGCAATTATTATACATCAGCATCAGAAAAAAGCTCCTCATCCCTATAATTACACAGAGCAGCTTCAGCCCTTCATTTCATTTCTCTGATCCAAATACAACAGGCTGTTAACTTCCTATATGTTCAACTGCTTTCCTACCAACTCCCAGCAACTGAAGCATTCATCCTGAACCCAGCCAACGAGAAAGAGCCTTCTGTTGAAGAACAGCCTATGGACAGTGAGCTGGAAGTAGAAATTAAAATTCCACCCTCAGCTACAGAGTTTTCCTTATTCTATACGTATACACTGGATGTGAGACTTTCAGGATGTCTTTAAGAACTAAGCAAACTGATCCCCTAATCTTGCTAGGCTAGTTTTTAAATCCAAGGCTGTACCTGATTCCTTTTCAGCATCTGATTCTGAAACTTCATCTTCAGCTTCCTCCTCCTCTTCAGAACTAGAACTGCTAGAGTCCTTGTTCTCTTCCTCCATCTCCATGGACTTCAGTGTGTCTTCCTCATAAAGAATCTTCTCCTTGCTGCAAGACAGAGACATTTCAAGGACTACCAGGCGAGTTACTTCTGAGTTTTACTTCTCAGGAACACACATGATTTGCCACATACAGAATTAAAAAAAGGACAGAATCCATCTACAGACTCAACATCCCAGCACTTCAGCACTGCCCATTTTCCATGGATTCCAACACCAGTCTCACATTTCCTAAATCTGCAAGCATTTCTCAATCCATAGACATGTGGCTTCTCTTCTCCCAGTTCAACCCAACCATTGGCTGGGCTCTGGGCAACTGCAAAGGTGCAGTTCTCAGCCCAAAGTTCAAACTGATGCTCAGCAAGAGCAAGGGACCAAGCACCAGCCCCACTCCTTGTTCTACCACTCAGGAGGGATGTTAAGAAACACTTTAAGTGGTATTGAGAGAGCTCAGATTTAAAAGAAACCATGAAATGAACATGAACAGCAGTGACTGCTAATAGATGAACCTGGGCTCCCAGCACTCCCTGGGTGGATTCTTTACAACAAAGAGGAAAGACGTACTTGGGGAAGAGTCTGCTTTGAGGCTTGCCATTCATGTCAGCTTCAATCAGCTTATTCCTCGTCTCCTTCTCACTTCGCAACTGTCAGAAAGTCCAAGGAGATTGGAGAAAGAATGAAAAGAGACATGTTAACAAACCACCTCTGCACCATCCAATAATTATCACAGCATAAGGTCATCCCACCCTCATGGAGTTGTCTAACAAGCCAATGTAACAGATGCACATCTGCAGGAGCACTGGATGTCCTGGACTACAGCTCCACACCAGCATGTCCTTAGACTCGAGCTGCAGTTTAATAACACCTTCAGAGAAGCCAGCAGCAGTGACCTGAAGCCAAATCCCATTTCAACAGCACTGCCCTGCACCTGCCCATGCAGACCCAGCACAGAGGCTCTGTCCACACTGTTTGTATGCCCAGGAAATCAGGCCAGATTCAGTTAAAAACCTGCTGCCTTTGTAGCTATTCTTGACTTGCTCCCAGAGGAAAGCATTCCCCCCACAAGCAGCCAACGGATCTCCCATGAGGATGGTGCACTTCTATGCCTCTCAAATGCCAGCATTAAGTCATGGCACAAGAATACCTGTGATCATCACAGCCACTGAAATATTCGGCCCAGAGAGCAGCAACATTCATTTTGTCACTACTGATGGGCAAAACAGTAACCAAAAACTGGTATCAGTACCTTCCAGAAGCACAGGCACAGCAGAGGTAGAAAAAGGGATGGCAATCAGTGTCTCACTTCTAAGGCTGTCTCTGTGTCATGTCTAGCCTAGTTTTCTTTCTCCTTTGATAGGAACTGACATCAGGCACTAGCAGCAAAAGCTCTGCAAATCCTGAATGTGGGAGAAGCCACATGGAGTGCAGCAAGGAGACAAGATTTAGGGTAGAGCATGGTGCAAAACAGAACTGCTGAAGCACAGTGAAGGGGAGTGCAGGAAAGAGCCTGCTCCATTCACAGGTCATTCAGAGACTGGGAGAAAAAGTCCAGACCCAAACAAATTGCTTCCAGCAAACAAAATCTCCCCTTCCCTCCAATAACAGCAGCAAATCTTTTAGCAAGGATGGGATGTTGTTCTGCTACAAGCTTTAGATTAAAACAAAATCTGATTTGAGAAGTATTTTGAAAGTGAAATAATGTAGTTGGAGAAATCACAGAATCCCAGCCTGGTTTGGGTTGGAAGGGACCTGAAAACTCATCCAGTTCCAATCAACTGCCATGGGCAGGGAAATCTTCCACTAGAGCAGGTTGAACTACTTGCTGCAGCCTTATCAAATGTACAGTTTCTATTTGAAGTGATAAAATGACACATGCCAAATACACAGGATAAAATGGCATATTATGACAAAAATCATATCCACTAAAACCAAAGTGTGATTAAACCTGGCTTCTTCTCTTCTCCACAGTTCTACAATAGCTAATAAATGGAGAAGGCTTTTTTATAGTGCTGCTGTATAGAACAAGGGGGTTGCCAACCCTGGGAAGCAGGACTGACAATTTTTGTCTTTGTTTTGCTGCTTCCTTTTCTTTTCCACTGAGGAGGGCAGTTATCTGCAGCACCCTGATGCAGTGAGATCGGAGGAAACCCAAACCACAACACCGAGTATTTATCAACACCTCATTTAGGGAGAAGCTGATTAATCTGTAAGAAGTTGCAGTGAATGTTCAGGATGCTATTTAGGGATGGCAGCAGCTGTGTTGTGAGCAGAGCTCCAGCTCTGCCACCCACATTGTCAGTTCCTCAAAATACTTCACTGGGTTTTATCAGCAGTGTTCTCATGATGTCTGGTTCTGGATCCAACTGTTTCAATGATACTCACTGATTGATTTTTGTTTTAATAAGAAGGCTGGTTTGTTTTTTTGGGAACACCCAAATGGGATAATTGTAGAGACCACATGAAACAGGAAAAAGCACAATCCAAACCCAACGTTCTGGCTTTTTTTGGGATGGAGATATATTTCTGCTTTCCTTTTTTATGTCAAGTCTCTGCTTATAACCCCTTCCAATCTCTCCATCGCATTATGAAATGGCAATTTGAAATGGTTTTGAAATCACCATTTCTTTTAGTCCAGAATTCCCTGGAGTTCGTAATTCCTTCTCACTCAGAAGTCTCCCTGTTGTAAGCAAGGCAGACATGGCAACAGATCTCTCTCAACAGTGGCAGCAGATTTCCTTGGATGTAAACACAAAGGTGACTTGGGTAGTAACTCAGTAAGAGCAGTTTGATGCTCGAGAGCTTGCCAGCTAACAAAAGGAACTGCAGCATTGTAACTCCAAAGATGAACTAGACATGCCTTACCAGTTTGCATCGTTCTGTGTGTCAGCACCTTGGTGCTGACTGACCTTGGTGCAGTCACCCAGTTTTCCAGATTTCTGGCTAGTAAAAATATTGGTGTAATTAAAGATTCCTAATGACTAACATAAAAAAACCCAGCTGGGCCTCAGCTTCCTGCGTCTGTTGATGCCACATGTCTTAGAGAATACCCGTGCATGAAAAGGTAATTGGAGAGGTGGAAAATGATCTGCCAGAAACTCACCACAGTCTGTTTCTTCTGCAGCATTTCTAAATGCTCCACCAGGCCCTCATCAGCCACGTCGAACGGTGTCTGGCCCTGAGGCAAGGAGAGAAGACAAGAGGATATCCGATACAGCGTGGTGTTAGTATTCACCAGTGAAGAACAAAAGTGAACATGCTCCACACCCTCCCTCCCAAGCACTGAGTAACATACTCTGCTTCACTCCAGAGTAGAGAAAGCCACACAAAAGTGATGGCAGCTTCGTGACTCAATCCATGATCAGAGCAACCTTAATCATGGAAGGGTGGTTTCCTGACTGCTGCTGCTCAAAAATCTAACAGCCAGGACTAACAGATCTGAGTGTCCACGTATCTATAAAGGACACTCTTGTAGTGATAAGGAAAGTGAATAACCTGCTCTACTGTATCATGGTGTATTTGAACGTCCTGAAAGGCTGCCAGTCATCAGCGAGCCATTGTCATGGCGTTAGATCAAGTGGTGGGCGATAAAGTTGATATTAATCTGGCTATCAAACAGATTACACAAGTTGTGCCAACACCTGTGCATACTAACCAGCTTGTTCCTGATGTCCATATCACACAGGGCCTCAGCCAGGATGGAGCAGGCTTCCTTCACTCCCCAGTGCGCCGCAGCATGGAGCGGTGTCCACCCATCATTGTCCTGGACATTCAAGTTAAACCCAGCCTGGATCAAGAGCCTGGGGAAAGAAGCAATATTGATTTCTGCCCACCCAAGAATGGCTTCTTGTCACAGCCGAGTTCCCACCGTGAGCCACAGGGTAGTAGCACAGTGCACAATAAGCCTGTAGTTTCTTGTTTATTCACCTCAGCAACATCCCACTTGATGTGCTTGCAACTGCAACAGGAAAGGGCAGTAAATGAAAAGTGACTTCACTGTAAAACCTGCTGGAATATGTCTAAGTGATAAGGTTCCCTTCCAGCACATCCTAAATTGGGAGAACACCTTAATTTCTAACCTGGTGTCAGTGACCCAGGCTGAACTCCTGCTTTGATGGACGAGACACCAGAGTCGCTGGGCACTAAGCAAACATCCCTGCTGACTGCCATCTCCACAACAAGAAGCCAAGCCCAGTACCTGGCAGGAAAAGGACATTTGGTAACTGGAGCTCAGTCTTGGCTCTACCAGAGAGCCAGGCCACACTGCAGGAATGGTCCCTGAGGAGACAGTGCCTGGTAACACAGTGACATTACTGTGACTGACAGATGTGAAATGTGTAGGTTAAATAACCCACATTTGGGTTAAATTACCTAAAATGCATTTCTGCAGACTAGTCCTTGCACACTCTGAGATTACACAGAGTGCTTCATAGCATGTGGAGCTTGAATATTTAAAACCAAAGCAAACAGAAGAGAGTCAACTGCAGTCTGAAGCTTCAGAGGCACATGCCTGCTGTTATACCAGTGATTAGATGGAAGTACTGAGCAGTTCATGTATCAAAACTATTATCCAAGTTGCTTAAATACTAAAGAACATCCCAGGGGAATATTGCAAGTCCAGTAAAACTGCTACTGAAAATTTCCATTGTGGGTAATTCCAGTATCCAGAGGCACCTTCCTGCAGCACAAGTGAAATCCAGCAGAGCCCCAGAATGGCAGCAGCAGTTTGGAAGCTCCTGCAGCTCTACACCAATGTGTTACCGTGCTAAATAAAACCCAGTCACACTCTAGCAGCAGTGAAAGAAATTTTAAATTAGATGCTAACTTTATGTTGGTTTTCAAGCTGGCAAAAGGGAGGAACAGAGCTGCTGAGAGCCTCAAGGTCACAAATTCCACATCTCAGTTGTGAGTTCACGAGCTCCTGGCTCTCGGCCCCTTTGGTTTAAGTCACTGAAGCTTCCTATGTGAACTTACAGATAAATACACCAGAGGGAAACAATGTCAGCTTTCTGTGAGATCTGTTTATCTTTGTAACAATTAATGTCAAGGAATAGCTGTCCAGAACCAAGTCACCCTGCACACAGTGAATACTTCTTGAGGAGTACAAGACATACAACCCTCCACCGAAAGTCCTCGGGACCAACACCTCAAATTCAGGAGATATTACATTTCTAGTCCACACAGTCATGCCACTTAAAACTATGAAATCAAGGATCAAGATAGATGAACACTTCCAGAAAGGATTTTAATACGGAAAATAGAGTAACCTTGCTGATGTTTACGGGCAGCTCCACCCAGACATAAAGAGTAGAGAAGAAAGCTTTATTATTGGGAACCTAAACTTGACCTTACCTGTGAAAATATTAATGCTTCATGCCCATTAAACACTACATTGGGCAAGTTTCTGCTCCTAAGCAGCTTGTTTGTGCCAGAGCAGAAGCAGAAGTGTTACATGTGGGGATCCCTCTGTCACTGCTGGTGGCTGCAGGAGCAGTAGCATTAAGGAGCAGAGGACAGTGAGCTAGGGGTGGATGCTGCACTCTTCCACCAGTCTGGTCATGTAAGGTGCTGGGGTGTTTGTGCTTGTCATTCAGCATGCATTGCCACTTTATAGGCTGAAAACTCACTATGAAACAAATTTCTCTCACCTAGAAAGCTAATTCACTGCACCAGCCCTGGGCAGGAGCTCCTACCTCATGACTTCAGAATAGCCCTTTGCTGCAGCGACGTGAAGAGCCGTGGCGCCCGTGCGAGGCTGCTTTGGATCTTCAATCCTCCCACTGTTCAGCCACTGTCGGGCATCCTGCAGCATCTGCTGCTCCTCTTCTTTTCTTGCCAGGTCTATGTCTACACCTAAGAGGGTGAAGCACAGAATAAGAGCTTGTGAAGTGAAAGCTCTCATGGACTTGTTAAACTTACCCTGTTTCACTTGCTGTGCAACATTACTGACTCATTTGTATTCATCCACAAACAAAAGCATCTTCCAGGAATTGGAGAACTCCTGCATCAGTGACAGCACCTCAAAGCTGTCTGACCTAAAAATCTGAAAGTTGAGCCACTGGTTGCAAAGCAGCCCAACCAACAGCTCAGCTGTGAGCTATGGGTGGAAGGGCTGCATTCTAAATACACAGTGTCCTAAACCGAAACAACAAAGTCACAAACAACAGCTTAACTACAGTGACAGTATAATGAGTATCATCTACAGTGAAGATCTGGAGAGATGATCTCTTGCAAGAGCAGCATGGCCCCAGCTGTATGCTCACTCAAAACTCAGTGCAATCTGCAGGCTACATTGAGGTCATGTAAGGATGATCTATCAATCAGAAGCTCCATACAAGGTTGATCAGCCTAGAGCTTGCTGACACAGGAAAAAATCATGAAGGAGAAGATGAGAAATCTCAGCAACCAAGGGTGCTGAAGAGCAACTGTCCCCAGGGATTAGTTCTTTCAGTCTAACAATGATGTGATTCCAAATTAAATTATGGTGCATTGGATTTAATAGAGAACAAAGGAAAACACCAACTCGGAGCCTGAGCTGTGAAACCCACTGCCACAGGATGCTGCAAAGATTAGAAATACAACTGGCTTCAGAACAAGGATTAGACAAATTTGTAGTTATTAAGCACAATGCTATACATGCCAGAGCTCCCAGGAAGGACTCTGCAGGTTCATGGAACAGAAAGCCATGGGGGGATTCACGAGTACACACAGGGCCCATCTGGCTCAGGAATTCCTTGAGGCACAGTGGCTGGAGGCTGGGAAGGGGAATCATCCACGCTTCTCCTGCTGTTGCAGTATGCAGCAGGCATCTGCTTACAGCTATTGCTGAAGAGAGGCTGCAGAGCTGGATGATGCTTATTTAAAGTTCATACCACATTTACTCCAGAAGTTATGAGCCTTTCAAACTGTGTCAATGGGAAGCTTCTCGGTGGAGACAGATGGTTGTTTCAGGGCATCTTAGCAGGATGCCATTAACGTGGCGAAGCAATGAAGAGCCCAGCAGAATCCCAAGAAGTGTCAGACCAAATGTCTGCAGCTGAGGCAGAATTACTGCCTTGATGTCCTGTGCAGTTCCAACCATGTTATGACCAAGATCAGGTTCGAGACCATCTAAGGAACCTGAAGGTGCACAAGTCCATGGGACCTGATGAGATGCATCCACGGGACTGAGGGAACTGAGAAGTCGTGGCAGTCTGGTGAAGTTCCCACTGACTGGAAAAGGGGAAACATAACCCCCATTTTTAAGAAGGGAAACAAGGAAGACCCAGGGAACTACAGGCTGAGGTTACAGCATTGGTGGATAAGGGAAGAGTGACTCGTGTCATCTACCTTGGCTTCTGCAGAGCATTTGGCACTCATACAACATCCTCATCTCTAAACTGGAGAGACATGGATTTGATGGATGGACCACTTGGTGGATAAGCAATTGGCTGGATGGTTGCACTCAGAGTTGTGGTAAATGGCTTGATGTCCAAGTGGAGACCAGTGATGAGTAGTATTCCTCAGGGATCAGTACTGGGACCAGCAGAAAAGCTGGAGAGGGGCTTTGGACAAGGGATGTAGGGACAGGACAAGGGGGAATGGCTTTAACCTGCCATAGGGGAGACTGGGATGAGCTCTTAGGCAGAAGTTCTTCCCTGTGAGGGTGCAGAGAAGCTGTGGCTGCCCCATCCCTGGCAGGTTGGACACAGGGGCTTGGAGCAACCTGTCTGTGGCAGAGCAGGTGAACTGCAGAGAAGTCTACGGAAGGATCAGGATAAAGCAGATCACTCCAGGCCAGGCACACTCATTTCCTGGTCGCTACTCTTGCAGGGCTGTAAATCTCACCTCTGTGTTACCAAGTCTTAGTGAAACAAGACCTTTCACTGACACCAGAGGTCAGAACTAAATATTACTTTAAAAGCAAAGAGATCTAATGAATTAGATTTCAGTACCATGGTGTCTTGCTTTGAAGAATCCTAAGGACAGAGGCTGCACACCACAAACCTTCTGCATCTGTTCCACTGTTCTGATACCAAAGAAAATCTGCCTGCTGCCTCCTGGGCCAGACTGCAGATCTCTTCACCTACAGACAGTAAGCCAGCAGAATCTTCTTATAGAAAGTCTTAGAGGTCTCACTCTGCTGATTACCTTGTTTCTTCACTTGTTCCAGAAGCAGGTCCTTCATGGCTGCTTCCTCTGCGATGTCTGATGGGACCTCACCTTCACTGTTCACAGCTGCCACATTGGCTCCATGACTAATTAAGAACCTGTGGGATCAAGACCCATACCAATGTGTTAGACCTTGTGTGCAGGCTTCAGGGCAACCAGTACAGTAAATCAAGCAGCAGAACAAGATACTTGGCTTTCTCATTCAAGTTCCACTACCAAATGAGTACCTTACTCTTATCAAATTTCTAGGCTAAAAAAGTTCATTGTTAAATAAAAGCAAACTGATAAAGGATCATCCAAAGAGCTGAGAATTGTTCTAGGAGGAGTACAACACCCAGAAATACATGAGCCACAGAAGATGGCTCGTTGGGTTTTGTTAGAATATACTGTAGAGGACTATCTTGAGAAATCCTATTGTTTTCCCCTATTCTTCTAACCTATAATGCAGCTTTCACCTGAGAAAAGTTATTTCAGTTGTGAAACTACCATTTATATTTGCCTGTTCTTTGGTTCTAGTTATTCTAGGACTCCAGGTCGCACATTTGAGCAACTCTCAAGCTCTCAGAGCAACTTGTTGGTGCACAACGAGTAGTCTGGTATCAGAATCTTCTCTGGGACAAACCAGCTGTTAGTCCTTTGTGAGCATAATGAACACTTGGATCAGATACAGAATGTTATTTCAAACCCAGGAATCAGAAACTGTGCCAAGAAGAGTCAAATCTTTGTTGGGAGTCACTTATAGCAGGTTATTGCTTTGCTTTAAACATCTACTGGACAAAACTGTTATATTTACTGTCTCTTCTTTCATATCTATTTTATGTTTGTGCTCTCTAGATCATCTTATCTCTCTGCCAAGCCATAGAATTTCACCTGGTTATGTCCAAGCTGAGCCCAGTATCTTGTGTTGTAAATGAAACAACAAATAAAAGAAGATAATGCTCCAGTTGTAAGTGGGTTAAGTAACAAACAGTTACTTTTACCTACTTCTCCACCTCTTGTGAGACGGGATGCAAGAAACAAACATATGATCTGAATACAAAGAAAGAACAGATGCTGTTGGCATATTGGTGAGTGTGGAGCCCAGAACATTGCACTTCTCTCTCCAGAGTCTCCACACAACTGCAGCACTGCTCACACAGGCCTGCCCATGGGAAGAAAACATAGCTGCTTTCCAAGGGTAAGCCCTGGTGCATCCCCCTTTGCACTGTTTCAGTACACCATGTATCTCCTGTTTGGGGTTCAGCATTGCTTCCCAAGACACTGTGTAAGTCTCAGAGCATCAACTGCCTGTGTTCCTGCTCCAAAGAGAAAGACCTGGAAAGTGTTATAAATACCCAGAACAGCCTGAAACTCACTCACTCTGCTATGTTCAGATAGCCACATGATGCCACGGCATGAAGAGGGGTCCAGCCCTCGTTGTCTTGCTGGTTGACATCAGCTCCATTTTCTACAAGGAACTTTACCATGTCCAGGTTCTCATCTATACAGGCCTGAGGGAGAAGGGGAGGGAGGACATCCAGGGAGGGAAGGATTGAAGAGAAAGAGAAGAGAGAAAAAAAGTGTTGGTGTTAAAACAAGTGTAAAACCTCCATGTGCATTTGGCAGCAGGGAATTTCCTGGGCTGTATTTCCCACTAAGGAAACTAAGGATACTTTTAAGGTACCACACTTTTGGCATCATGAACTGGTGAGCTAAAATACATTAATTGCAGAACTTTCCAAAATTAGCTGTAGCTCAGAGAGTCCCCAGGTGGACAACCTCTAAATCTGCTCAGGCTTCACTGCTCACCCTCTGATCTGTTTCCTTCCTCTCTCCCACTCGCTGGAGTGAGGACACACTGTAAAATGATATATCTGCATTAGTTTTAGGTATGGCATCAAATTCCTGTAAGCAAGGCTAGCCATGTATTTATTTAGATAACACTGTTCCCTCTGAATGTCGATGAAATGACACTGTAACACTGAACAACATGAGATACCACTAGTGGTAGGGATCAGAAGTGAAAGCATGAGCTCAAGGAGCCTGAGCAAAGCAGAACATCTGTATACTGGATGTTGCCCTTCCCAGATGTAACCATAGCAGGAGCAGAATTTTAGAGAGGTTAACAACATGCAGCAGGATCTCTTCATTTTCCTGTGTATAACAAAGCCCAACTTTCCCTGTCAGCTCCACAGACCCTGTGAGCTACTGAGGAGAACGACAACCCTATATTAGCTGCTGCATTAAGTCCAGAGCCTGCACCCACAGAGACCTGCCAGCTTTGAAGCTGCCAGAAGAAAACCTAGCTAGATTTTCAAGCCTCAGCAGTTCTGTTGGGTGGAATTCCTTCTTCCTCAAGTTCCTGGCTACAGCACGTTCAGCATTGCATTTACAGTTGAGTGGAAGCTGCTATTTAAGGATGAGCTGGCAATTTAATACATACATCCCAATGCACGTGCCTCAGCTGAGAAGCACCAAGCAGGACCAGGAGGCTTTTACTGCATGTCCATCTACAGGCAGAAACCCAGTTCCTCATTATCAGAGAGGGAATCAGCTTGGGTGAAATTCCTCCAAAATCTCAGCACTGGATCCTTCTGCACAGCTTGATGTGGGCACATCACCAGTCTGAGCACGCTTCTAAAACAAGCAGCCCCAGCTACCCATTCCTATCCTAGCAAGTAATGGAAATGAGGAACTTGTCTCTAAGCAGCACAGGAGACAACCCTGTATTATCCAACATGTTCATCCATGCTGCATTTCAAAGGAAAGCCCTGCCTACACCGGGACATCGACATCCACCTTGTCATTTCTACTGCAAGCACAAGCTCCAAATAGCCTTTAACCTGCACACACCAGTTACTCCTACATTTGCTTAGTTTACAAGCAGCCCTGCAACAGACTTAGTGTTTAAATCTCTATGGAAGCACACTCCAGAAAACTACCTCCTCGTACAGTGACTTCACAAACATGAGAACACGGAGGGAATATACATGGCAGTAGGAAAGGGGTCCCACCTGAGCCTGTGCTGGAGTGTTAATGTGTTCCCTGGCCCTGTTCTAGCCTGGTGTACCTTCACCTTTGCCAGAAAAGCACAAGTATAATGCTAGAAATAGTTTACTACAGAGACTGATCCTAACCCAGAATGGACGAACCTGCCCCTGGGTTGGCTCCATCCACCCTGCTTGGTCCATCACCACTATCCCACCCTCAGGCACAAACCAGCTCCATCCTGTAACCCCAGCTCGGGAGGAGCTGCCCTTCTGCTATTTCAGCCAGTAGAACTATAAAAACCTCAAAACAAAAAAACCCCAACCTCCCCAAACCAAAACTCTTGGGGACTGCAGAGCCTCACACCAGGGTTGGTGGAGTCCCAGGTCCAAGCACAATGGGGTAGGACAGCGTCAGGTCTGAGCAATGTGGATGCAAAGTTGCTTCTACCACCAGGTTCAGATCATCTGGTCTAAGCCCCTGCTCAAAGCAGGGCTAAATCTGATCTTAGATCCACTTGCTCAGGGGCCTGCTCCAGCTGGTTCTTACTGTCTGTGAGGATGGAGACTCCATGGCTGGTCTGGGCCCTGTCCCAGTGCTTCACCATCCTCTCGGTGCGTTGGGTTTTTTACTATCTAATCAGGATTTTCCTTGCTGCAACTTACACCCCCTGCTACAGGAGTACAGAGGCAGCCTCCATGTCTCAGCAGGCAATGAGAGCAGGAAACACAAGCCAAATATTCCTACTAGACTGTGCCCAATACGCATGTGATTAATTTTAAGACATACTCCAGAAGGGATCCACTCCTGAATATCCCTGTTAACAAACCTGTTAGAGGCTCCCATCCATACCAACACATTCAAACGCAGCAGGAAGGTAATGTATGCAATGCACACAGAGGTGGACATGGATACACAGAGGAACATCATAATCCCTCTTCAGCTCAAGAGGCAATTCTTTGGGAATTTGAGTCTGAGCCTGCAAAACTCGGAGCTAATCTGTTACTACCACTCACATCGCTTAGGATGCACTTCAAGCTTCCCCCCCAACACAGCTCAAGTAAATGACACTTAGAATCTTACTGATGAGTTACTTCCATCTGCTCCAAGAGCAGGGCACCCATCCGTGCTTCCTGTCGAGCACAACCACTTCTGCCTAACAAATTAGAGCCTGGAAGAAGCATTTTATCAGCATGGCTCTGCCCAAGCACCGAGGCAGACGGTTCATGCCTGTGCACACTCACTGCTCTGCTCTATTTGCTTAAGTACTACCTGCAGCTGGAGTATAAATCTAAATTTAGCCTGATGAATGGCTCTATATGGTGAGCTTTGGACAGATTTGATAAAGAATTATGTGTACATTGTTTATCATTCAAAACACCCAAATACACCCACTACATGTGCACCAACTGGGAACTGCCAAGAGAGAAGACCAGTTCTTGCTCAAACAACTGGATGTACTGTTTAGATGCATAAAAGAGCCCCCCCCTTAAAATTTATTGGCCTTGTTACTGTGCTGGTCCCTGTCTCGTGTGGTTCCCATGGAATGCATGCTGGAAACAGAAGGGATAATGGGATCAAGCCCACCTGTTCCTACACAGAAATCTGACTCGCCTGGCTCCGGAGGAGATAGAAGTGACCAAGCTCCACGGGTGCTGGCACTCACTCCTTCCCTAAGGGAACTGTAATGCACTTCAGGCTGCTTGCATTTGCCATGGAAATAAAGTCAAGCACAAAGGTGTAGTAAGTCCTTATGGGAGCAGCCATGTCCCACCATCACCCCACCCTTCTGCACCTACATATGAAGGCAAACTGCTGCTCACGGTGTGTGATCAGGCAGCGTGGCACTGCTGGGCAAATATTTATTTCACAATCAGTTAGTGCCACAGAAGAACAGACACGAGCCCAGAGTCAAGCAACAGGAACAGATTAAATGACTTGAGGCTGGGTGAACATGAGCAGGAAGGACCAGAGAGTGAAGTGCAAGGACTTTCTGCATCTTGGTTATATTTATAGAATCCCAGAGCGGTTTGGGTTGGAAGGGACTTAAAGCTCATCCAGCTCCAGCCCCCTGCCATGGGCAGGGACACCTTCCACTAGAGCAGGTTCCTCCAAACCCCTGTGTCCAACCTGGCCTCAGAGAGAAAAGTCCATCTGGCAAAGCAAAACGGGTGACCTGAGGTAACTGGAGGAAGGAGAAGAGGACAGAGAGGAAGTAAAAGGGATAGATGTGTCCTCCTTTAAGTACTATTAATCCTCCAACCTTAAATTTAGGAGAGTGGATAACTTCAGTAACCTGAGAGGATCTATCCCTATGCAAAGTTCTCCTCTTTTATGTGATGCAGCGTCCCTTTGGGAACATTGTACGAATAGCTGCACTGGCCAGCAACATTGCAATGCAGACACGAGCCCCTCCAGCCTCCAAAGGGAGGAAAGCAAGTCAAAAAGAAGCTGGTTGAGAAGTAACATTGCCTTTTCAGTGGGTTATTTAATGTGAGGAAGGACTCCCTCACCTAAACTGCCCTTGAAATCGCTTCACAAAGAAAAACATACCCATGAATAGGCTTCATTTCAATTTTAGGCACTGCTAACCCTCAGCTGCTTGGTTACCCATGAGAAGAGGCTAAAAGCGAGGTTAAATACCGAGTGCTATGTTTTGAACTCCTTATCTTCTTTCCCTGTAAAAAACACAGTACAACCTTCCAGGCGATGCGATCGGGGGGTGACTTGTTCCCTCAAACTGGAGGCCTCCAGCAGGCCAATCTCTTGCCATCCTTGTATCTTCCTTGGCTGATGGTTAGCTTCAGGTGCTTCAGGAACAGCACTAACAGCTTACAGTTTTAGCAGTCTTTGCTGCAAACCGCAGCCAGTGCCCAGCATCACCCACTCGAACCGCCCGAAGTTGGCTCAGAGGATTTAAATCCCAGGCATCGCCGGGCAAATCTCCATCCGCAGCTCGTGGTGTTCCTCCAGCTCCTGGCAGCAGCCCAGCATTAGCAGTTTTTCCATCGGGAGGAAGTGCTCAGCTTCTAAATGTGCAGATGGGGGGTGCTGGCCTCCCCTCGCGCGGGGACACTCGCGGCACATTGCAGGCGTTCCTCTGCCAGCAGCCCCTGCCAAGGCTTGCTTCTGTCAGCATGAAGTTGACATTACAATAACGAAACGGGGGACACCAGGAAACGCCATAGAAGAGCTCTGCAAACCTCTGCTCGCCTGGCAGAGCTTGTTCAACAGCCAGGCAAGAGCTGATCTTTATCTTGAATGAAGCCTCATTACTGCCATAGCGCTGCCAGTGTTTGCTGCTTCCCTGCAGCAAACCGAGCACACAAGTGTTGAGCTGTTGATGAGTATCAGCAACGCAACAGCTCCAGCTGCCTGCCAGGGCTTTGGGTTTGCATATCTCCTGGGCATCCCCACAGGTCAGCAAGAGGAAGATCAAGGAGTAAAATCATAGTAGATCAGGCCAGGTTGGATGGGGCTTGGAGCAGCCTGTTCTAGTGGAAGGTGTCGCAGCCCATGGCAGGGGTTGGGACTGGATGAGATTTAAGGTCCATTCCAACTCAAACCACTCTGCGGGTCTATGAATCATTCTTTGATTAAAAGGAGCTAGACCTGACGAGACTGAAGGTTTCATAGGACCTAGAATTGAGCTCCAACAAGGGGCAAACAGGGTAATATTGCTCACTTTCTGGAGGCTGCATTACATTGAGAAGAAGCCCAGCCTATGACTGGTGTTCCATTCCCACTACACAATAAATACATACAGGGTAGCAGCAAGGAGCAACTAAACCACCTGACAGATCCCTAAGAAACTGCTGAGTGAGGAAAAGCTCCACATGGAGAAAGGGCGATGGTCACAAACCCAGCAGGACACAGGACACCATCGGTGCCACTGTTTGCTGGCAGAACAGTTCTGGTCAGCCTGTAACAAAGGGGAAGCTGGCTGAGAGCACGCTGCAGCCCCATGAAGTAAAGATGTAGCTTACAAAGAGCACGTCAGATCACCCAGCACCATATGATGATGGAATCAAGCAGCAGCAGCCTGCAGACAAGAATCAAAGTCAGCCAGGAAGCCTGTAAGAACTGCTGTGCTTGGTTTTGGCTGCATTTAATTCCCTGGTGTCCCCACTTTGGTTGGTCAGGATTTGAGAGAGAACCTTGGCATTTTCTCAAGGTGGAAGAAAATGCAAGAAGGGAAGAGCAGAAAAGGCAACACGCTTGGCTTGTGTTGCATGTTTCCACTATGAATACATCAGTCTTGTGGCTGAACCTCGGTGCTTCCTCTGTGCAGAAGAGGGAAAATCTCGTAACGCCACCATGGCAGATTCCTGGGTAGTCCTCATGGTTCCCACATGGAAATCAAGCCTGGCAGCTCCACTTGTCACATGTGAATACACTCTGTGAACCAGCCAGACACATGCTGACTTCTTTAGTTGTGTATTAGAGATGTGAGGCTAGTACAGGTCACACTTCAGCTCTCCTTAGTGACTCCAGCATCCATCTCTTGAGCCTCCCAGGAGCATAGTACCTCCTGGCCTGTGCAAAATGCTCCTGTTAAACTGCTCAAGAACCCCCCATTATTAATTCTTTTACCAGATTCTCCTCCAATCCAGAAATCAAATGTTACAGAATCACAGGATTCCAGCCTGGTTTGGGTTGAAGGGACCTTCAAGCTCACCCAGCTCCACCCCCTGCCCCGGGCAGGGACACCTTCCACCAGAGCAGGTTGCTCCAAGCCCCTGTGTCCAACCTGGCCTTGAACACTGCCACGGCTGGGGCTGTCCCGGGGAGGGGCCAGCCACAGCTTCTTCTGGGCACCCTGTGCCAGCGCCTCAGCACCCTCACGGGGAAAAGCCTCTGCCTTATAAATAACTTGAACTTCCCCTGTTTCAGTTTAAACCCATCATCCCTTGTTCTATCACTCCAGTCCCTGATGAAGAGTCCCTCTCTGGCGTCCTTGTAGAAACCCTTGTGTTGATACCATCTCCAAAGCTCTTTACTCATCCAGCCCTCCCCTGGCATGGTTTGTCTCCCTCTGTTCCACCACTGATGCCAATTTCTGTAACTAACAAACATCTCAGAGGTTCTTCCATACAACCTCACGTCCATGGTATGGCATTCTTGTGCTGATCTTCAGGACCCTCCTCCAAAGTCAGTTTGCCCAGAAAGCCACTCCATTCTTCCATATGCTGGACCAGTTTGTATTTTAGATGCTGAGATCCTCTTTGTAGGGACCACTCACAGTTGTTCATAGAGTACCCAACTCTCAACACACAATGGTGCCAGCCAGGTTAAGAACAGCAACACACACCACTGAATCACTGCACTTGGAAAGGCCCTCAGGAGACTTCTAACCCAATGCCTCCTGCTCAAGGCAGGGTCTACAGGGACTTGTCACCAGCTTTCTCAGCTGTGGATGTGTGTGTATATGATACAGATGTGCAGATATGATACAAACACAGACACTTGTATTTGTTTCTTGTAAATCCAGGGAACTTTACAGCTGGGGGGAAAGGCAAGTATACACAGACATGTGTCGTGGCTGCCGCCATTCTGAGCCAGGACTGACTCACCTCCATCACTTAGATGATTTGTTCACCCCAGCCTCTAGCTTTCTCCTTCCAAAGGATGTTCTCATGCTGCAAACCTGACCTAGACTCATTTGGGTGGCAGAGGCTGCACCACCCATGGGCTACAAAAGATTCTGCATTAGATACAGGGCCAAAAAAAGTGGGTTTTGTTCATCCAAACCAAGCACACCCCTTCGTAACACTACCAGTGGGACCATTTTGGACAAGATCAGACAGATCCACATCACACTCAAACTGATTAAAAGGTTTTCTTTGGGCTAAATGAAGAGCCAGGGAGTTACTGCAGTGAACACGGGCCATAAAATACACTAAGCTAAAGCAGAGTGTTTTGTGAGTGCATGCAAATGAAGCCTTGACTTCAACCCGAGACTCCCACAACAGCTTAAGTAGGTTTAAATCCAGGTTGCCAGGGTCCCTCCTGCCCCAGCCATATGTTCCCACACCTTGCCTTGCACAAGATTTATTTCCTTCACATTTCCAAAGTGTAAAGAAACAGATGTACCCAGAGAGTGGTGCCTAAGCTGGGTGGGATATATCACCCTCACAGTACCTGTCCTTCCCCACTGCCGGCAGACCAGCACAAACCTATTTACAACAGGATGAGATGAATCCCGTCTTGATGACTTACTGCAGTCACAGGAGAAACCCCCAAGAACTAAGATTTACCAGGTCACTCCTGACCTAAGGCTTGTGGTTTTCTTTACCACAACCTTATGCCATATGATTAGTGTAACTACAACACTTTGGGGAGTTTTAGATATGGTCAAAGAGTTACTGCAAACGAGAGGATGATACTGATACCAGCAGCAACATTAACTGTTAACACCCTGGCCTGGAAGAATTAGCAGTTAAGTCACAACACAGAGGTCACAGTCAAAGGGATTAAATGACTTCTTTCGCTACTGTTTTCTCCTGTCGTAAGCCTCAGATATATGGAACAAGGTTAGCTTGGAGATGGAGTCAATCTGCCACTGAATGCAAAGTAAGGGTAAATACATGATGTCAACATACCCTGCAAAGCAGCCGCTGGCAGCTGGACAGCATCAGGGTTAAATCTGGGAACACAGAGAGAGGAATTCACAGAAAACAAAGAGAAAAGCACTCCCAAAATAGCCTTGCAACTGTCACCACTAGACTGTCAGCATGGGAAGGTATGACCTTGCCATTGTGTCTCATGATCACAGCTCCACTCTTCAGGGGGCATACTGCCACTACCAAAAATTCCCCTTCCAAGTGATCCCGTATCTCTGGCAGCACAGATGATGCTCACCAGTGGTTTGGGGAACAACAAACAGCTCTTACTGTTGCTCCTGCAAAAATGTGGAGCTTTGCACCTTCCCTTCTCTCTTCTCAGCCTTGACTTCAGGGTGTCCCTATGGCTACAACACCCTGAGCGGGCACTTCTGTGCCATGAACCCAGGTTTAAAATCTTTATGCTTTAAAATCCTTGTGCAAACCCAATCCTGAAACAACTGTGTTAGAACCAGCAGAAAGAGGTAAATTCTGTTTTAAAGAGAGCAGAGGAAAGGAGATAAAAAAGGTATTATTCATTTTCTAGTCTGATTAATTGGCTACGGTGCTTCACATTTTAACAGCGGTTGAGTCATACTGCTCATGGAAGCAGGATATGGATTAGGTCAGATATTTCCATTGGAAAAAAACCCACAACAGCTCTAAGTACTTGGCAGTATCCATGCCAGTCATCAAAAGAAACCAACAACAAATCTCTTACAATGATTAGCACAACAAAAAGCCCCGTAGAGCACAAGGGAAGAGAGGAATACGTGCAAAGGCATAATTATCTCACGCACGTAGCAGTTTCAAGCTGAAATAGCAGCAGGAAATGTCAGGTGGAGAAGTGTTTTGAACAGGAGCCACAGCTCTCCACGCCTTCAGAGATGCACTGGGGATGTCAGCTTATTTACAAGGGGGTAGATGTAAATACCTACAGCACTAGGCTATGGATGGCTCTGGGTAACTCTCAGGACCTGGTGCAGCAATGGCACCACCCGCGCTCCACCACCGCCGGGTCACATCTGCTCTCACCAAGGGAGCCCTCAGCTACCAAAGATTCCACCTCTTGCTTTAGGATGAGCAGGAGCTGCTGCTGTAAAGAAAGAGAAGGTCAGTTGGACACTCACACAGTGTTACTGAAGCTGGACTGCCCTGCTTTGACTCCTGCTGGGATGGCAGGCACAGGCCTGCAGGATCACCACCTTTCTGCCCCTCATTGAATGTTTCTTATCAAATAGCATTTTGGCCAACCTGGGAGGCTCAGCAAGGACCACAGATACAAGCATTTCTCTATGCAAAGGACCACAGGGATCAACCTCTTATGCCAGCCCCTCCACCCTTGTGTTATTTGTGCTCCCATCCCTGCAGCAACCTACCCTTAAGACCCCTCTCTTTCACACAGGACCCAAAACAGTGATTTTCCACTTCCATGGTGCTCTTCCTCTGCAGCTGACAGACTGGTTTGCCATTTGCATTCCCAGAACAGAGCACATAGCTCCAAACCAGAGACAGCCCATGTGGGACTGACTTTAAAATCCAATCTAGATTATCATTTTACTGCCTTCCTTTTCATCATCTTCATCCCCCTAATTCCAATATGATTTTTAATACCCATTATTTCAACAGCAGTTGGAGGCGAATACTTTGTACCATCTGAGAAGAGCTTGAAATGAGTCCAGTACTTGATCAAGCGCCAACACTAAAAATAGTCTTTCTGTCACTAAAAAGCAGGGACTGCCAGTTTTCTAATGGTGTAGAGCAGCATTAGCTTTTCAAGTCTCACCAGTTTAGTCATTCTGGCCACCAAGTATGTCATTTCTCTCCCACTCAGCCAGTGCTCTCTGGCACTGGCTCAAGACAGTATATATAAAATCCTGCCCTTAAATTACTGAGATTTTCATTCCTGCCTGAAATAACCCTACATTCCATAATTAGAAAGCTCACAAGCATTTCACTCCTGTGTGGAAAATGGAAATGTAGCTACTGCAGGTTTGCTGAGCAAAGAAACGTTCTGCTAACAACCACCTTGTTCTTCAGCTCTGCAGGGGCTGCAGCAGTGGTAACACTGCACCTATTTAACACAGCTCCTAAAGGCACTTTTACAATGCAAGCAAAACATATGTGTGGTTCCTGCCATCAGCTGTGTTACATAAACATATCCTAAATTTACAAGACACAGTCTTAGATCAGCTTCAGCTCAGCCTGGTAAGGCCAATGCCAATTGCCAATGATAGGGAAAATAAAACACTATCACTATCAACCCACTTGGCAAGTAACTCCATACCTGTGAGGTGGGGTAGGGAGGCATGGCAGGGCCACCCCATGCTCAGCAAATAATCCTCCATGAGAGGAGTCCCTCTGGGTCTTCTCCTAACTGCTCAGAGACACAAACCAGCTGCAAATGATTTTAGCTCCCACTTGGCAAACTAAAAGTGAGATTTGTGTTACCTACCTACAGCCCTCCAAGGCAGGCAGAGAAATCTCTGCTGATCACTTCAGGTTTTCTTTAGTCTCTTCCATGGTGGGGTTTCACAGCAGCTTTGCTCCTGAAGCCAGGGTTGCCTTCATCCTGCCCCATCTTCCACCTGCCACCAGACCCTCTGCCCCAGCAAGGGGCACTGAAACTCTTTTGATACCCCACTGAACAGATCTGGGAGCTAAACTTGTTCAAAGTGGGACCAGACAAGCTCTTACATTGGCATGGAAAGCATATGACAAGAGAAGCAGGATGGACAGGACTGAAGTAGTCTTTAGCTGCTCCATTACCACTGACTTGGACATCTTGCTTATCTCAAGACAGATAGCTTATGGTGCACATGGCCCAGGTAAAAACTGTTTTATCAACAGATGAAGGAACAAAGTCACTCCAGGGTTAGTAACAGGAACCAGCTCTTCCCTACAGACACCAAAGCTCCTGTAGGGGATGTACCATGAGCTCCTGCAAACCAAGAAGTGCCCATCTAGCACGAAGGGTGAAGGAGATGAAACAGTGGCTATGAGCAGAACCGCCTCAACATGAATGCAAAGGAAGAGGAGACTCCTCCAGTGGAGTCACAGACAATATGTAGAAGCAGGACACCAGGCCCTTGGTTTTCGTGCTCACCACTGTCTCGTAGCCACATCAGGGCTTGTTTCAAGAGCTAAATCTCAACTTTGTGGCCACAAACCAGAGATGTGATTAGTGAGGTGATAAAGTTTGCTAAGAAAACTAGTCAGGAGGGTGAAGAAAAGGATGGGCTTGAAGAAGAATCTTGCAATACTGAGCAAGTGGTGATAAAATGGCAGATGAAACCCAATGCAGATAACTGCTGAATGAATCACAGGCAGAAAATACACCTAACGTCACGTCACAAAATGAAAGGCTCTGAGCTTATTACTGCATTCAGGAAGAGGCTCTTAGGATTATCCCAAATAGCTGTAGGAAAATATCAGCCCCAAGCTCAGAAATCAAAGCAAATTCTAGAAATGACTTGGAATGGAACAAAACAAACTAGAAAATATCATTAAGCCCCTACGTAATGGGGTATAGTAAGTCTAGTCTCCAGAACCAAACAAAGATGTGGTAGACATGGGTGGGGTATGAATGAGGAAAAGCTTCACTTAAGAGACCCAAACAAGACCAAACAACTTCCCCCATTTTCCAAAAGTATTTCTGGTGGATTTCTGTGCCATCACAAGCATGGTTTATACCGTGTTTCTACAGGGCACCTCAGAAATAAACCATGCTTTGGGGAAAGAAACTGGCGACAGAAGAACTCGAGAAGAGGAGAAGATGTTGTAAAAGGTTTGGGGAAAGCAGGATGCTCCTTCTACATCCGCTCCATGCTGCACTGTAACCTTGGTGCCCGGCACCATTCCAGAGGGACTCGGGCCACTCTGGGAAGCACTGGAACCAGCATGGACCACAGGACCTTGAGCCTGTGCAAACACGTGTCCAAAAGCCTCCTCAGCACAGCCTAACAAGGCCCAGCTCTGTTCCTCCTGTCCAACAAAGGCGCAGGAACAGGGGTCACGTTCTACTGGTGGGAGATGAAACCAAAGCGGAGAAGGCAAAGAGCTCTGGGGAGCAGAGCCCAGACCCAAAGTGTTCCCAGCAAGTGTTCCTACAACAAAGCAGGACAGGAAAGCTCTTACCCTTAGGTGGGAGACATCTGAAGGCAAACCAAGAACTAATGGACACAGCAACAGAGTGGATCACTGACTAGATACCCGCTCAAGACAGGCAGGTCTCATCTGTGTGAGGACAACTCCCTGCCCCCCCAGCCACTGCACCCCGCTGGCTCCCACGCTGCAGGCAGCACGCTGCTTGTGCAGGGTTTTCATCTTCCAAAGCAACATTTACTAAATATGCTGTTACAACGTTAATGATTTGTACCATTATGTCTAATTTTGCTTTACCATCCCCTCGTCTCCATCCCCACTGGGTAACTAAAGCTCGGCTGAATGAGTCAGTGGGGTGCTGCTGAAGAAGCAAGCAAATCTCATTCTGGAATACATCAAACTGCTCTTAGCAAGGCCCTGAAGAAAATTATTCTTGGGCTGGAGTCATCTCCACGTAAGTAGCAAGTTGAATTTGAAAGCAACATACTCCTAAGAACCCAGAGAACAACGAGGCTCACTGCACATTTAGAAGACATCAACTAGTTGGAAAGGTTAAATAAAACCACTTTATGTAGGTAAAAGGAAAAAGGAAGCTTGAGGAGAACAGAGTCTTCCAGTAGTGGGAAGGCTGTTCTGAAAGCAACTGGCACCAGAGGAAAACAGAGTTTGGTTTTCTTTAGAAGAAAGTGGATTTGGGTTAACACTGAGAAGCGTTGCCTAAGTGCTGAGCTTGCCAGGCAAGGAGCAGCCCTCAGGGAGGTGCAGAAGAGCTCTCCATGAAGGGGTTTAGGAACTGATTAGCTGGCTGTCTTTTGGAAAGAGCTCTGATAAACCTGGTCGTGCCTCAGTGCAGAGGACTGGAGCAGAAGGTCTCCTGCCACCTCTCCCAGCACCTGGAACTCTGGAACTGGAGCCCTCCCCACTGAGCCAGCACGGCTGGTCCTGCCCCGGGACCTGAAAGAGCAAGTGGCAAAAGGCCAACCAAACCACAGAGGAAGAGATGCAGCCTCCAGCATCATACAATGGAAGGAGAACTACCAGAGCACTGCTCAAAGAAGCCAAAGGAGTAGGGAAGAGGCTTTAGACCAGAGAAGGGCTGAGTGGTGACAGTAACCAGGCTGGTAGCTTTGGCAACAACAGGTATCCCCAGATCTCCAAGACTCTTGAGTGTTTAATCACCATAACCCTGGATTTTAAATAATCCTGGCATCAGATTACATTCAAATGCCTCATTTTCCCTAATGCAGCAGTTCTTGTTTTGGACAGGACTTGCATTTTTCAGTGCCTAGCACAATTTGCAGGAAGCATCGTGTCAGCACATGGATTCCCTCCCAGCGACTACAGTCAATTCTTTGTTCCTTGTGCCCTTACTGCAACATCGAACAAGTTTCTTAAAGATTAACAGCACCTAAACTAAATGGAAAGGAATGGATTTTGTGGCTTGAGCTGCAGGCTGAAGACAATATTTGGCCATAAGAACAGGGCTCCTTCTATAGCAGCTATTAATCAGGGATCAAACATAACTCCTGCAATATGCTCTGAAGTTCCAGCCTTGGCTCTGCTGGCATACAGGTTGGCACAGTCCTGAAGTCTCTCATCAAGAGACAGGCAGATTTACCACTTATCTTTTTCAGCATGAGGGAATGCTTGTTCAGAATAACTGGAGTAATAGAAATTTCAAAGACAAACCATTTAGGGCTGCGCAGGTCAAATCCTGTTTGTCAGCAACATAGGAAGGAAAAGAAAAGCCAGCGCAAACCATGAAGTGAAGGTGAATTCCATCCCTGGAAGGGACATGTAGATCCTGGGCTCAGTCAGAGATACTGGCTCAGGCTACTGCAAGGCAGGAATAGAAAAAGGCTCAAAACCTCGTCGATTAGCCCATCCATATCCCTATGGATACCTCTGAGTTTAGAGGATGTGATGAAATATAATCTTCATGCCTCTGCAGCAAGTTACCCAAAACCTCACTAAATTGCCTATTAAATACACAGCATAATTGCCCACCATTTGTGCCATAAAGTATTATCAGTTGGCCTTCTAAAAATCACTTTAAAACTACTGCTTTAATATTTGAGAAGGTATTTGGCCTTATAACTTCCCCCCTATTTCATTTTTCTCTTCTTGACTCTAAGCTGTATTAAATAATACCATTTTAATTGTTCTTTAGATTGCAGAGGCAATCTTCCTGCCACACCAGCCTGGAGCCTGGCAACCTGGAGATTAATTTACAAGCACTTAATCTGTGCTTGTGGCTTTTCACCAGACAGGAAGAATCGTGGAGAGTTTTGATCTCTCCTGGAATGGAAGCAACTCCATGACTTCAATCGTGTTGCTGTTATTTCCCATCTCTTTCTGTTGACTTCATCTGACTGAGATGGTAGGAAGAGTTCTGCACATGCCAATCTACAGATGGACACATGATCTTACCTGGCTTTATGACTTCTAGTTTAGTTATTCCTTTCTTAATAGTTCTGAATCTCTGATTTAGCTCTTTAACCCACTGCAGTGCTTCCATGCTATCACATTAAGGCCCCACAAAACCCTTCCAGCCTGTATCAGTTGGAATCCACTGTTTCCCCATAAACAGTGTTTCCCATTTACTGACCAAATTTTGCCAGCCAGTGTTGTGAAACCCATCCCTGCCAGCTTTCATTTTATTACCCTGAATACACAGCACCATCAACGGCTGTTACCCCCTCTCTGGTCCCTTTCCCATCTCACACACGGGGCTGCAGAGCAGCACGGGCTCCAGGATAAGTCCCCATCCCCTGGAAACTGAGCTTTCATTCAGAGCCTTTGATTTCTCATTAATTAATCAATGATAAGATGGCTTTTTATTTTACAACAGCTTTGTTTCTTAGGGCTTCCATAGAGGGACCTTGTCACAAGCATGCTGAAAATCCAAATGTACCAGCTCAAGCAGGTTTCTCCTCTCCACGTGCCTGTTGACTCCTTCGGGGTTTATCACTTCAGAGTCCTTTATGGAAACGAGCACCACATGGAGAACTGTCACTTCCCATCGACAGGGCTGGTCCTCTGGTAGTGGGTTTGTTTTAAGCGATGTGTTACACACAACGGGTAATAGCTTAGAGACTTCATGTCACAGTTTGCTGAAGACCCCACACTTGGCATTTGTCTGAGCACTTCTGCAACCTCTTCTGTCAATGCTGCAGCTTGGTAAAGCTCAGAAAGCTGAGTTTGGATTTTAAGAGATCTTTGTAGGGGAGAAGACTGAAGGCATGCAGACACTATTGCTGAGAAGCAATACAAACTGCTCAGCACACAGTGGCAGAACTGGGCGGATCTGTCATTTGAAACTCTTTAGCTGAGCTGTATCCAAGTCTCAGACTCTCCCAATACTCCCTCAAAAACCCCCATGATACTGTGTGCTCCCTGAATACAGCATGTACCTATTACAGTGATTTATGATAGGGATGAGAAAGCACAGAGGCCAACCCATGTAAAAGATGATATGTCACAAGGAACAATGTATCATTCTTTCAATATTGAAATAATTAGGATTTGAATTCCACTAAATCATCACTTTTCAATTCTCTTGACTGAAATTCCCCCAGTTCCACAGATAGGATCCACAGAAGTCTCTGTGAGTTCTATCTGGCTGCAGCAGATGCACTCGGATGGCACTGAGCAACAGTTGGCATTTGAAGTCAGCAGTGATTAAGTTGGTAGCTGGACTGCAATTAAAAAGAGCTCCACCAAAGTGGACTCCCAAGCCAAAAATGACAGTTCAGGTGCTTTCTAGCATTTCCTACAGCGCCAGCCAGTCTGCACAGGGAGCAGCAAGAAGCTTTCCTCAGCAACTGGAAGACAATTGCTAAGCCCATTAATAAACTTCAGGCAGCCAAGAAAGGTAAGAGAACACCCTTAGCCCTGAGAGCCACTGATGCCTGTACTGCAAGATGGGGAAGAAGCACTTACCAAAGTGGCAGTAAGAAACAGCAATCCACAACCATCATCTCCCCTGGGGATGTCACCTGGCAGTACTCCTTCCTACCTGTCTACTCCTGAAGAAAAGAGGTCAAAACATGCCTTGTGATTGAACCACTGCTGGTAGATGAGCAGCTCTGAACCGTTGGTTAAGTCATCGTGCAAGTTTGCACCAAAAGGCAGGGAAGGATCTCAGGAATGAGATGACAGCGACAGCTCCAGACTGGACTCTGCAGAAGTTAAGAAACAAGTCAACTAGAAAGAACTTCTCCTGTTCCCTCCCAGCAGGGACCTCTCCTTACAACTTCCAGTTTTTAGAAGAAAAAAGAATAAATCAGGGAGATAAGGACACGAGGAGAAACCCACCGAAATGTTTCATTCACTGTGCACAGGAGTCTCTGATGGTCAATGCAAAGAGCTACAGGTAAGACTGAGGCTCCATGCAGAAGTGCTGCAGCTGAGAGGGCACATGGGCACGTCCTTCTAAGGGACAAGGACAGCTCTCAGGAAAAGCAGGCTGGTCCTACATTGTGTGGCACCAGAGCCCCAACCCAGGGAATAAAGAGGAAAGAATCATAGAATGGTTTGGGCTGGAAAGGACCTTATAGCTCATCCAGTTCCAACCCCCTGCCATGAGTAGGGACACCTCACTCTAGACCATGTCACTCAAGGCTCTGTCCAACCTGGCCTGGAACACTGCTGAGATGGAGCATTCACAACTTCCCTGGGCAACCTATTCCAGTGCCTCACCACCCTCACTGTGAAGAACTTCTGCCTTAGATCTTACTTGAACTTCCTCTGTTTCAGTTTGAACCCATCACCCCTTGTTCTGTCACTCCAGTCCCTGACGAAAAGTCCACGGATTGCTTCCAGGACCAGGTGGGATGCAGACACGGAGATGGCTGATGTCCCTGCAAAGTCGCTGTCCTCTTTCAAAGGTCCTGCTGACAAAGGGAGGTTCCTGATGACATGCAAACACCACCCAGCACGTAAAAGGGATCCAGGGAACTATGAGCCTCCCAGTCCCACCTCAGTCCCTGGAAAGGCTATGCAGTAAACCCTCCTGAAAGCTATTTCCAGCCACATGCAGGAGGTGGCGGTGACTGGGAACAGCCAGCATGGATTTACCAGTGGCAAATCCTGCCTAACTTGATTACCCACCACAATGACAAGCTGACTGAGTGGGATGATAGGAGAGTAAGCATGGTACACCTTCAACACCATCTCTGATAGCATTCCGAACAGGCAGATTGGCAAGAGCTGGACCACAGAAGAAACCAATAAGGAGGTGGAAAACTGTCTATGATCTCAGGCTCTAAAAGGTGACCAACCATGCAAAGTCCAGCTGGCAGCTGACAATCAGTGGCACCCCTCGGGATTGGTCCTGGCGCCAACACAATTCACTATCTTCATTAACAAACTTGATTAACACAGTTATGGGACAGGAGCACCCTCAGCAGGTTTGCAGATGACACCAAACTAGCTGGAGTGGCTGGGGCAGGAGAGCCTTCTCAGCAGGACCTACACAGGCTGGAGAAGCAGCCTGATGGAGAGCTTGTGGAGGTCAACCAAGGAAAAGGAAAGTCCTGCCCCTGGGACAAAGTCACTTCCTTACAGCAACAAAGACTGGGGCCAGTGGCTGTAAAGCCAGAAAAAGACCTGCCACATTCTGAGGGAGGCAGAGCAGACACATGAGAGGCAGTTGAGGTAACTGCTTTAATGGACTATCAATATAACTGTCTGGAAGAGACTCTGACACACACCACCTTCTGCTTCTCGAGTCTTTGAAACAGTAACTGTGAACACAACTTCTACCTTTCAGAGCTTCTGCATGGTACACAGGGTCCCCTGACATGACTGGTGAGAAGACCAGCACCAGTACATAGAGCTGGCTGGAGCACAGTGTAGTCCAGTTGGCTTCCTTAGAACATGATGAAGGAACACAAAGCAAGAACTGAAAGGCAACATCAAGTGATGAAACCAGCTTTGGCAGTTTAACCTGGACCCGCCTAACCTAGAAAGTCAGCAGCACTTTCTAACCTTTACTCTAGAGAGACCTGAAATGGATTTATGATTGCAACGCATAGATAATACCAACAGCACCTTTGATGTTCATTCAGAGGCTCAACAAGGGCGTGTGGTTTGCTGGCCCACGAATTTCTGCTGCCATCATCACAACACTTAAAGAAAAATTAAACTGGACACTTGGCAAATCTGATTTAACCTGACTTCCTATGACTTAATCTCCCGCCCAGGCTCAGGGCAGCTCCTCTTCCTGGCCAGGTTCAGGCTGTGCCAATGCAACCTCTTAGCTCAGATTTGGTTGTTAGCACAAAAAGACTGAACCTGTCTGCACTGGAGACCACGTCATCTCACTTGCAGAAGCCAGAGAGCAAATGGGGTAGAAAATTGGTTTGTTAGATAAAACTTTAGACCATTTCCTCCTCCAAAGCCACAGCAGTATTGAAGGTGACTACTCTGATGATTCCTGTTGGCAGAGGCAGGGTGTCCATTAGGTGTAACTCGGGCAGGTGTAATTCCTGGATATACCACTACAATTAAAGTAAGTCCCACTACTCACAGCCTGCTGGGTCAGAGCTCACCTGCCCCAGCAACTTTGGAGGCAGAAATCCCTGTCAACATGTCTCACACAAAGTATCAAGCTGCCACTCATCATAGAATCATAGACTCCTAGAATGGTTTGGGTTGGAAAGATCACGCAGTTCCAACCCTCTGCCACATCGTCTTCCAACCCCCCTGTTGTGGACAGGGACACTTCACTCTAGACCATGTCGCCCAAGGCTCTGTCCAACCTGCCAGGAATGGGGCATTCACCACTTCTCTGGGCACCCTGTGCCAGCACCTCAGCACCCTCACAGGGAAGAGCTTCTCCCTTATATCTAAGCTGAACTTCCCCTGTTTCAGTCTGAACCCATTACCTCTTGTCCTATCACTCCAGTCCCTGATGAAGGTCCCTCTCCAGCATCCTTGTAGCCCCCTTCAGACACTGGAAGCTGCTCTGAACTCAACGTAGCTTCTCTTCTCCAGGCTGAACAGCCCCAGTGTTCTCAGCCTGTCTCCATCCGGGCGCTGCCCCAGCCCCTGCTCATCCTCGTGGCCTCCTCTGGAGTTGCTCCAACAGCTCCATGTCCTTCCTACGCTGAGGACACCAGAACTGCACCCAGTGCCGCAAGTGGGGTCTCACAAGATCACTCACTCATAGTTGATTTGGATAAAGCTGACAATTTATATGAACTCAAATCTGGGGAGCGGAAGAGAAACCCTGCTTCATACCTTGACCCCAGAATGAGAACACTGCAGCAGTACTTCAGGATACATCAACTCAGACACAAACCCAGTATGGATAATTCAGCACAGCTCCGTGTGCAGGCCCTGCCAGCTTCAAGCTGGTTTACATCCCTTTGGGTTATGGTATTGTATTTACAAGTCCAAACTAAACAGACATAAGCCAGAGCCCACACACAAGGTCCCACCAGTTCACTAAATCCCTGTTGGAGTCACCTCTTGCTAAACCAGCAGCTGGGTTTAGACAAGGCCTGGTACCATGAGTCGTTGCTATCACAGGGTTTCAGATGTAAAAAAGCAGCAAGCTTTGTGATAAAATCCTATGAGCTGTCCAAGACAGTGAGGAATGACAAAGTATAAATAGGAGGTGGCTTCAGACAGATTCCAGAAATGGATGGTGAGCAATCACTGTGGCAAATCAATGCCCTGGCTCAGAGCAGCAGAGAGGGGCCCGGCTTAGTTTTACCCTGAAAAGGCAGTGACACATACAAAGCTAATGGCAGGTGGTCATTCTGCATTCTGTGCATCTCACAAAGATTTATGAGCAAGGCTGAATGCTGGAAAAGCAACGCTGAAACTGTCTGTGTCCCTCTGCAAGGTCAGCTTACTGTAGTATGGAAACATTCCTGGTGAGCCTCTCACCAGCTAGGACTGGGCTCTTCAGCTACAGGAAACAAGCTACTATGAAAAACAGCATTAAAAACATTCACACCATTTACTCTTAGTGAATTTTCAGTTGCTTTCAGATAAGCCAAGACTATATTTAAGCTGAGAGCTTAAAGCTGGAAGGAGGCTGATCTTTCAAAACTTGAACATGAAAATATTTAACAAGAGTGCACGCAGACGTGTGTTCTGAAAGACAAGTCATTTGTAAGACTCTACAAGGTAATTGTTAGCAATGAACACTGTCATGAGTAACTGTGTAGGAGTCTGAATCAAGGATTTTGATGTTCATGACTGTCAAGAGCTTGCTGAGGGGAGGGAGGCCTGACTGGGCACTTGGCTGTCAGCAGTGCAGGAAATCACTCTGGAATCCAGAAAAGCCAATTTCCTCTGGAAAAAAAAACTCAAACATGTTTTAAGGATTCACTATTTAAGGATGGTCCTGTTCCAACCACAGTAAGAGATGCACCTCTGGAACAAGGGGAGGAAATAACATTTGGCACTGTGCAGGTGGGACCTCCAGCACAGTCGTGCTCCAGAAGCTCCAACAGACCACATCACCCTCCATTTGTGAGATGTTGACAGCAGCTTGAAACATGTCTCTGCACAGGTCTGTGTGGACTATACTCACTGTTTGTTCTTAAATCCATTCATGCTGAAGTGAGCCCTGTAAATATAGGCACCCAAATCCCCACCAGATAATTCCTGCAGGATTCTTACAAACTGAGTTTTGTGCTGGGGCACCCTGAGCACCTCCTCCCATGAGCGGCACCTTCTAGCCCCGTGCAGATCAGTTTGCTGCAGCCCAAGAAAGGAGATGGCAGGGACAGCTGCTGCCCCTCCTTCAGCTAAACCGCAGGTCAGACCCCAGGATTTGTACTGGGCACCTTCACCGTGCTGGGGCTGTACCATGATCACCAGGTCAAACAGCTCAGTCCTTTGGAAAGCTTGCAACTGGAGCAGGGAGCCTCTATCCCCCTGGAAGGGGCTGGGTTCCTCTTGCTTTCAACTTCTTATCCCAGCCCTGTGCACAAACACAGTTCTTTAAAAAGCAGAGCAGACATTTCAGAGTATTTAATGTTCCCCCTGCCCTCATTTGTATTCAAAAGTTAGGGAAAAAACCCCCTCATTTATACCACTCCTTACATATTCCCCTCTCCCAACCTTCTTAAAAAGGCTGCTCTAATATGCACAGTCTGACAGGCCTGTGTGACTGATGGTATGTAATAATCCCCAATTGAGAGCTAGCATATCAACTCAGAAGTCTTATATTTTAATATTAGCCAGTTATTATCTCAGTATATTACAACACACAGCACTTAAGATGCCTCACAAGCCCCACAGTATCTAATCTGAATTCTAAGTCTCTAAACCTGTTTGTAACCGAAGCAGCTCCCAGCCCCTCATGCTCACTGTTGAAATAAGCAAGAGGCATTCTAAACTGTGACAGTAACACCAGGCTGAGGGGAGTTCCATCTAGGTTACAGCTCAGGGAGTTCTGCACATCAACAGTGCCTTAATGTCCCAGCAGGTTTCGGCCCCAGCAGCAGGAGCTGCAGGACACCCTTGGGAGCAGCCACCCTTCAGGCATTGCTTTCATTGCTCATGCCTCAGTTTTTGCCGAGCTGCCTTCCAATCTTATCAGCCCATGTCAATTGAGACAAGTGTGCAGCACGAAAGGCTTGTCTCCACCTCTAATGCAGGCTCAGGAATTTTATTTGCAGAAGTCAGAAAGCTTTCAGCATTTGTGAAGTCTAACAAGCGTTCCCTAAAATACCTTCGCTTCCCAAAGGAGATTTCCAGCCAGAGCTCTGGCCTGCCCAGCACCACTGCTGTGGGGATGGGAACCTTTCCACAGGCAGCACTTCTACCTGCTGCCATAAAGGAAGTTGTAGCTGATGATCCTACCAGGTCACTTGCTCACTGTTTACGGGGAGCTACAGAGCTTGACTCATGTAATCACTACATAGGATAAACAGAGGCTGAGGAAGGAAACAATGAAGATGCACACTTCCCATCACAAATAGCCATCCAGTTACTAAAGCAGAGGAGGTTTCCTCCCAGCACCCAGTAGCTGCGGTTGGCTTCAGCTCCCAGAAGCCCAACTAACCAGTTGGGAAACTGCTCCTCACCAGAACAAAGGCACACTTCCTCCAACTGCTGCAGGAGCAGCACTTCTCCCAGGCTCTAACTCAGTTCAAGGTTAGTTTGTTTAGTCTAGAGTTAATTCTGCCCACTTAGGAGATTGTATTGAAACTGAGATGCGAGGGACAGACAATTAAACTAACCCACAGGGACAGAACACCAAGCCAAGAAAGAGACTGAGTAAGCCAAAAGCAAGAAAATAAAAGCATTAGGTTGGTAAAAGAGCCCTTCAGAGCTGTGTCTAATACATTCCTGGTGTATTGTAGGTAGCTTCCAAGCTCTCTCACTTCATTCAGAGTACACACTACTGTATTCCCATTGATAAGTGAAAGCTAAAAAAGCCCTATTTCACTTACCCTAGTGACAAGCCCTATTTTTGACAGTGTCATATGTCTCATTTGCTCACTTGATGAGCAGTGTTAAATACAGTACAAACAGCTTGCAACTTCTATTTTCACTGGCAGCAGCATACCTTTGGAAAGACACTTTGCAGAGTGCGGTGGAAAAGGTACAACTCCCCCTGGATAACCTTCTCTTCCCAGGATTCAGGTATTTTTAGGCAACATCAGCCACCCCATGTTAAAAACACAGCTTGACGTATGACACTGTCATCACCAAGGAGAAGAGCAAAAGCTAAACTGCCTTGAAGTACAGCTGTGATGTATTAGTGTATGTAGTACCTCAATACTGCACTGGGGTGTTTCCTTGCCACTGTATGTACGTTGTGTTGTATCCTCACAAGGCACAAGCTAGCTGTTACCTTTTGGTGATTAAGAAACTTCTAGAAGCTGCTGCTGCAGGAGCACTGTGTGGGCAATGACTGTCAGGTCCACCTCAGTTACCCTGTAAAACAAACCCAGGCTGCTTCAGCCACCACTGCAGTTCCAGCCCTTTGCTCCATGCTCTCTAGCAGCGATGTCCTAGCTGGAAAAAACACTAATCCACATAGGAACTTTCTTCCCTCTCCTGCACCTCCCAGATTCTGGGCTGGTGTTGGCACCTCAATGGTTCTTCCAACAGTCTCCAGGCTGCTGCAATTAGGTAGAGCATGGATGCTGCTTCATAAAGCTCTAAAGAGCAACTAGACAAGCTTGTAGTGTGACAGCTCTGGTTCAGAAGGGGGAATAGCTTATACTGGGACTGCCACAGAGTCAGTTTAACCCAGAATCACTGCACAAAGTACCTGATTTTCATGAAGCAGCTTCTGAACTACCACAGTGCCCAGCACCTGAAAATAAAGCAAAAGCAAGTGCCAAGCTACTTTAAGAGTCTTGTAAGTGTCAGAAACTCAGGAGTTATTTCATGAGCAACTCATGTCTCCACGGAATAGGCAAAAGGGAAACAGCAAGTAAATCAAAGGGCAAGCAGAGGATAAATAACATTTTTTGTTGTCATCACTGGTGAATCAGCCCTTAAAGATGACCAAGCATTGCCTGTTCCACTGGGAGACGCCTTCCCAACTGGAAGCCTCAGAACTTTTTCCCTTAAGACTCAATTTTCATTTAAGTTTATTTGACGTTCCATCTGCCGCTCAGGAGGAAGAGAAAACATTTCATGCCCCCTTCCCACCACCTCCAAACACCAAAGATGTTCAACTGCCACCAACAGTTTGTTTCACCTACTGGTGGTGGTTTTCTTGACTTATAAATGTTCACTCACACTTAGGTAATATCTCCCTTTCCTTAAACACTTCCTGAAGTTGTGGATGCCCATTCCTGGAAGAGTTTAAGGCCGGGTTCATGTTTGGGGTTGGAATTAGATGATCTTTAAGGTCCCTTCCAACCCTTACCCATTCTATGATTCAATGATTCTGCATTACACACAAAGCCATTGCCAAAAATACACTCTAGTCAATGAATTAAGTTAATCACGGAGAAGATGGGACTGATGTTCACCCACAAGCATTTTGCAGGCACTGAGGTAAAGCATAACTGAAGCCACAAGGCAGGGAGCAGACACTGGCTTGTGGTGTGGGTTTATGCTGCACCTGATGTTCCCAACAAGGAGCACGACGCGAGCTGGAGGCTCAGAAGCACCACTGGTAATTTCAAAGGTTATTTTCAAAATACAGCTTCACAGCTAAATATAGCCAAGACAGCTCCTTACCCAGTGAGTACACAATGGATATAGCCAAGACAGCTCCTCACCCAGCGAGTACACAATGGATATAGCCAAGACAGCTCCTCATCCAGTGAGTACACAATGGCTCTTGGTCACAGCGGCCCACGTTCTAGAGAAAGTGCAGTTTTACTGTTGCTGAATGTCACAGAACATTTAGGGGCACTGGGCACGTCAAGCAAACTAACCCAAGCTGTAAGCCTGGTCTTAGACTTTGCAGAAGCTGATGCCAACTCTGGTAAATTCAGTCAACTGACTGTTAACACTTCCGCTGCCTAAAAAGACCTTTGTTTGTACACAGTGAGTCTCACTTAATATTAAAGTTCTTTAAGCAAAGATTTATACCCGATCTTCCCTTCAACAAAGTCAACTCTTCAGCATGGGGGGGTTCCTTCCTCACTGCACAACTGCTTGGTTTTACAAGTATTAAACCAGAGCAGGTGGTCACCACCATCTGCCCTCTGTATCTGATCACGTTTTGGGTCTAATACTAAGAGAAGTTATAAAAACATCCTCACGTCTACTACACTCCTGTCATTTGTCAAGCAGCACCCTGGGGACCCTCAGCCTAACCACGCCTCAGCTGATGCTTGAGCAGAGATAGAATCATTCCCCATATATAAAACCAAACCTATTTTGGACCCGCTCAGTGATAAGGAACTCACAGCAACCTCTTCAACCGCGACAAGCAGCGTTTCCATCTGATACAGGTTTCTAGACTCAGGATACACACATACAACCAAACCTCTAACAAACGGGTGTCTGCTCCATTTGGGTGCACAAGAACATCTCTTTGGTGCTGTCAGAGATGTGCAGATGAGAAACTGCTATTACAGCAACAGGGCTTTGAAACCAAGTTCTTATTAAATTCCAAGTCAAGCCAACCTCCCTTCCTGTGAAGTTGCTGAAGAAAGAGTTGCTTTTACAGCTCCCATCTGCTTGGCCACTCACTCATCTAAAACCTCTTCCAAGTGTCAAGCCCTCAGTGTTACACTGTGCAATGTTACCCCATCCTTAGCTCCTGAGACACAATTCTTTAGGCACACAGAATTACAGTTGCAGCTTGCTTGTCAATATGTGGCTTGCAAGAGGTTTGACCTTGCAGAGATCATGGCCCCTTGTCTGGTGGGTCTAATGCACTTCAGGATGCTCTGTTGGCCAAGCTTCACCTTACGTACATCAGGAAGATACATGGATTCTTCTGAGGAGATCACAATCGATCCTGGCTGGGAAGCCCTCCTGAAGCCGTCCCACCTCCACCACACTTCTACCCACCTTAGATTCAGCTTTCATGCTTGTTGAAACGCTTTCAGCAACCAGCTCTTCAGTAACTGGCTCATCTTAGTGCCTATATGATCACTTATTGATCTGATAATACATGTATTCGTGCTGTCCTGGGGATTACTAATGCAGTGTAACCTATTTGCTCTACCAAAAAAAGAACAAGCTGATCCATTACAAAGTTCACTGCTTTGCCAACTGAAGCTGGACTCAACCCCTCGGTCCATAAGCTCCTGTGCTCTTTGCTTCATAACTTATTTTTGGAACTCCAAAAGAAAATGAATAAATATTGCTGCCCCTTGTTCAGTGACAGCCACCAGCAAGTGAGCGTCTGCATGTCCCAAATCCTTCAGCTCAGCAATACCAGCCCAGCAAAGAAGAAAGCCCAATCAACTCAATTATCATCCTGCTATTTGTGCTATTAAAGCATTATTCTTCACAAACATATTATTTCCAGATGTTATTCCTGGACCGTGTTGCTCTTCCCAGTCCCGTTGCTATGCTCCATGCTTAATCTACCAGATCTTGAGCTAAGAAAATGTTCTTCCTGGGCCTGGCCTGGATTCAAATCAGATCCATTTCACTGACCAGATGCAACAATCTGGGACACTGATTTCACAAGCCCTGTGAAATTCTGAGCCAGTCTTCAACAGCAACAGGTTTCCTAATATTAAAGGATAGGGATTTCACATGCTCCCTCGCATTCCTGTTCATTTACACAGTGACAGCACAAGCTCCGGGTGAAACACGGCACATGCTTCCAGACAGGGGAGGCTTTGCCGCTCCGGAGCCAACTTCTGCACCCACTTTTGTACCACCTTCAGCACATTTGGATGAATATTAATAGAATCCATGTCACCTATCCGAGACGCGGGCACTCTGTGGTCTCTGCAGAGGTTGCCAAAGAGCAGTTTGGGGAGTTTCAAGGCAACTCTCATACAACACAACACAGAAGCGGAGGAGACGCTTTTTTTTTTGACCTTGCAAAAAACCACCCCCCCCGGCGGGAAGTTTTCCTTATTTCAGCAGATCCCAAGCACAAAGAGGAAGTTTCCCAAAAATCAATGAATTGGCTCTGCCAGCCCACTGCTTCCTATTGCTGATTGAGCTACTCAACATCCCTGTGAGGACTGGAACATGCTGCCGCGCTCCCCTCCGAGCACGGCGCTGCCTGGGACACCGGGACACTGATGGGGCTCAAAGCGCCACTGGTTATAAACA
>NW_009925861.1:3290-5084 GCF_000696875.1 Nestor notabilis | reverse complement strand
AAAATCCTATTGTTACAAAAGAAATGTAATGCTAGAGCACTGGGAGTGTAGATAGTTCTCTTCATGCTTCTATGTGGAACAACGTAGGAACTTTACCAAGTGCAAACCTGATATGTGCCAAGCTTTGTTCTTTAGAGTTGAATCAAGGATGTTTTCACAGTCCAAGTTTCCAGTTCAGCTCATTATTAAAGGCTTTCCATCTTCTTGTTTGTGCTTCTGGTGTTTTTATGGTTTTCTTGCTCCCCTCTTGGATGACAGATTCCTACCTGCAGTCAAGCTGTAACACTGGATGTAGCTCTCAAGCAGTAGGAGCCTGTTTATGCTCGCTTTCAGTGCACAGTGAGGGGTCACAGGTCTTAACTCATGCAGCTTGGTTTACTTAAACAGTGGTAAACTTAAATGTATAGTAAGAGATGGATGCAAATAGAGAAGCTGAAATAGCACTCATTCATTCTGGGGACAAGCCAGTTATTTAAACCAAGGAGGAGAAATAGCCAGCAGGTTCAATGGGCAGGCACTTGGGAGAAAAACTGTGCTGCTGTATGTGCTGGTGTAGCTGCCTATGACAGGCTTAAAACATGTCTTTGAGACTGCTCTGAAGAGACAAGACCACACCGACTCACATAGCCCTTCAAGTTAGTAATACACAATTCACGTCTCAGCAATGTGAACTTCAAGAAGAACAGCAAGTCCCTCTCATTTCTGATTGGGTCCCTTTGCTTTTTTACCTCTGCAAGCTGTCTGCAGTTCCCCCTACACCTACTGTAAGAAAACAAAGGGCGATACAGTCTCACAATGTGGAATGTCAGAGAGATTGAAAGTGGTTTGATGGACTCACTTGAAACAGGGATAAGGTAGGGAGAAGGCTTTATGAAGAAAAGCTGTGCAGGTTGAAGAGGAAAAGGGGACTGATGGAAGAAGCACTGGTAGGTGCAATCTACTGCATCTCATGCTGTGAGTTGAAGCACTTATTTTGGATAACAAACAGAATGAAACAAGACAATTTTTCTTAGCTTTTACTGAAAAAAAGTACACAGCTGAGGGAGGCACAATGAGGTGGTAAAAAGTCTCTTCATCGAATAAAATCTACTGTACTGAGATTCTTCACAAAGAGTTGAGGGAGAACAAAAGAAGGAGGAAGACAGTAACACTGCCCTCACCTGCTCAATAGTGACTATCCTTTTTTGCACCTGACCAAGAGAATGAAAGAACAAACTTTATTCTTCCCACTGCCACAGGCCCTGCAACTGGAGGGAGGCAGCAGTGGCCTAAATGACATTCATAAGTAGTTGAGACTGGCCACCCCCAACCCTTTAGGAGATGCTCCTCAGTGCAGGTAAGGAGATAAAAAGATCTATAAAAAAAAAAAAAAAAAAAATCCCAGAAAAAAATATTGCTGATGCTCCGCAGAGCTGGTAGCAGGCATTGCCATAGAGTACCTGTGTCCCTAGGCCCTTTCCTTGCTCTCCAGAGAGAATAGGACATGCGCTATAAACAGTCACTTCCCTGTCTTCTTCCTTTTCACAGGCTGTAAATTTCCCCTCCCTCCACCTCCCCCCCACCCAAGCCCTTCACCCCACTTCTGACCAAAATCCTTTGTTATTAGCTTGCCTCTGAAGTTGACACTATGTTTGTGATTCCTGGCTCTCCTTTGGGCTCTAGAGCCTTCTTTGAAAAGTGACTCTGTCCCAACAACAGGATCCCAGCAGCAAGCATGCTTGGAAGAGCTGCTGCCAGAAGGCTGCTCTAATTTGTGGATGCAGGAATACTGAATGATCTTTAAAAACTGCCTCA
>NW_009925861.1:0-3259 GCF_000696875.1 Nestor notabilis | reverse complement strand
AAAGTCTGAAGGATCTTTAAAACCTGCCTCAGTGGCAGCTTCTCAGGGAGCCTAGTATTTTTAAAACATGAAGGATCATTTATTTTTATTTTTCCTTGTATGTAAAAATATTGCTTACTGCTTTCTGACACATAAGAAAAGTTTGGGGGAAATGGGGAGCTAGGAAATCCTGAAACTGTGGAATTATTTTAAAACTGTTGTTTTCCTGGGTTCTTTCATGCAGATTTTTATCACTAGGTAACACAACTCAGCCAGATTCAACATCATGCAGATCCCAGACACAGCAAGCATGAAAATAGTAAATGTGGTTTTCTCAGTGGGCCGAGAAACAAAACAATCCACTGTGTTCGGGCAGGGCCACGCATTGCACTTCACCAGGCGAGGCATCTGGTACCCGTCATACATGTAATAGAACACATACATGAAGACTGCTTCAAAGACGATCCTGAAGAAGATGCTGCTGGTGTATGTCCACCACAGGGGGCCCCGAATGTGAATCTTTTCATTTTTCAGCTCTTCAATATTGATTTTCTCACCATTTCTGAATCGTCTTTTCTTTTCATGCCTGGTGTAAGCAACGTGCATGGCCACCAGCAGTGCAGGTGTGGAAACAAAGATCAGCTGCAGGGCCCAGAGTCTGATGTGAGAGATGGGGAAAAAGTGATCATAGCAAACATTTCTGCACCCAGGCTGAAGTGTGTTGCAGACAAAATCTTGTTGTTCATCTCCCCAGACTCTCTCTGCAGCCACAACCAGGATCATGATACGGAAGATGAACAGGACTGTGAGCCAGATCTTCCCAATGCTGGTGGAGTGTTTATTTACGCCTCCCAAAACGGCCTGCAGGGTTCCCCAGTCCATCTTCTCTTTTGTGTCCTTTTACCTGCAGGATGACATAATACACCAAACAGTCACTTATCAAAGGGTGAAAAATCAGCTCTAGACTTTGTGAACAAGAGGACTTCCTAACACTCACTCAGGATCCAAGAGGAAAATGCAAGTCACTTTCATTAATGTCATCCATACGTTTATATATTTAAACAGCTTAATAAACTCTCTCCTTCCATGTATTTACAGAACAAGCATACCTTGATATGTTTCTCAATAAGGCTTTAAGCAGGAAATAAGTTACACTTTCAAATGCATTTCCTCCATACATCCTCTATGCTGTCCTTACCTTTCCTAAGATATTCCCCTTTCTGTGGTTTACTTTCATCAGTGTTTTGCCTCTATTTCCCACAGCAGTTAGTATCACCATCATGGCGCGAGTTATGGCCACATCTAGACAAAGTAGAGACTTCTCTACTAGTTTTCACAGGATTTCTTTGCCAACACCACAGCCGTAGAAGGAGCAAGCTGGTGCTTTCTTTGCTTCTGAGGCAAGTGCTACTTGGCCTTCTTCAGTAGAAGCCCTCATACCACCTAGACACCTCTAGCAGGCCTTCAAGGCTTTCTGCTGCAGCTCAGACGTGAACCTTGATCTCAGAAGTACAGCATGTGATCTTGTCAACACTGCTGAGAAGCCTCAAGCCGGCTCTGTCAGGGCTGCATGCATATATAGCACAAACCAACAGGCAAAGGAAGATATTGCAGAGCCTGCCCTTCCACATTCATTGCTATCTCATCCAAAAGGGAGTCAAGCAGAGCCACAGAGTTGAAAGGAAAAAGCCCTCAGCAAAAGAGTTTATGTTGATTTTCTAGATGCTATCACACCCCAGCAGAACAAACAGGATGTCAAACTTCAGAGAAGCTCCATTTCAGCTTTCCTCCTTCTCTTGAAAACTAAAATCCACACTCTGCCCTTTGAAAGTTAAAGGTAAGCTCTGCTGAAGTCAGAATTCAGTCTCAGGGCTCAGCTTTCACTGATTGCAGCCATTTGGAAACTACCACTGAACTGGACAAAACACTTTGAAATCAGAGCTGGGAACTTGCATAGCTGGTCCGTCATCTTTCAAGGATAGGGCTCAATTTTGCTGTGTGGGGGAGCTGCACTGGCCATAGATAAGAGCTTTGTCTCCTTTTACTGCAGGCTGTGTGCTGTGGGCAGAGCATGGTACCTTCCAACACCACACTGGGCAAAGTTGTCAAAACCTCTCATTGTCACATAACTGAGGGGAATAAAAACCCCCAACCAAATGAAAGTAACTTCTCTAAACCCCTGGTGTAGTTACAACACAACTAAAGGGCTAACCTGCCCCAACACACCCTTGGTACAAGGGCCTAGCTTGTACAGACAAGCCTTGAGGCAAGAGGGAGAGGTCAGATTTACTGTGTTGAGAAAAGGTAAAACTGGATAAGACCAAAAAAAACCCCAAAAAACCAAAAACCAAACCACAACAAAAAAAAAAAAACCACAAAACCCAAACCCCACAAAACAAAACATAAAACCCACCAAAAAAAAAACCAAAAACAAAAACATAAAACAAAAAACAAACGAACAAACTTTGAGAAGGTGCCTGGAATTCCTTGGACTGCTCATGTTTTGTCTCTGCTGAAACTGGCAGCATTTTATGTAACTCTTTACATTGACTTAAACTCCAGGCCATGATCAGATACCTGCATCTTTTTAAGAACTTCCTCATGTCTATTGTATGGACATTAACATAAAGTCAATGAAACCTTCACGAGGGGCCAACCAGGGCTGAATGAAAGCATTTGAAGTGTGTATCCCAGTGGGATGATCAAGTGCAGTCTCACATCGTAGCTCTGAACCAGTGCTGCAAACTTATGGGGAGAAGACATTTCTCCCTGCTTATTTGCCACCGCAGAAACACTGAAATTGGCTGTGGGCACTGAGCGAATCCCCCGGGACACGCATTCTGCCAACCAAGACAACGTTTATTGGAAAGCACTAGAAATCCCCACTTGGTGGTTACCGGCTGTCCCCCAGCCGATCCGTCCCTCCGTGCCCAGCTCTGCTCCCGCTGAACGCCGAGCGGCGGAGCGGACAGGGAGCGCACAAAGACCCTTTGCCGGCGGGAAACGCCACGGCCGATGGCATTCGGCTCCCCCTAGCAGGCACCCATTTCCAAACCCCCCAGCCCCGCAGCGCTGCCTGAAGCCGCCCCGGTCCTGGCTTCACTTCACGGACCCCAGCCCGCTCCGGGATCGCCCAGTATAATCCCCATCCCACCGCTCCAGCACATGGGAGCTGCTCCAGACCCTCACCTGGCTCGGCTCGGCTCGGCTCCGCACCCGGGACACGACCGGCACACTGCGCTGCACTGCACTGCGCTGTTCTGTTCTGTTCCGCTCCCCT
>NW_009925860.1:76619-87715 GCF_000696875.1 Nestor notabilis | reverse complement strand
TCTATGATTCTATGTTTCTATGATTCTATATGATATGAATGAGGCCAATGACTAGATAGTGGTAGATAACAATTATAGATAACAGCTATATTGATAATCTGTGACTCTTAAATGGGGGGGGATATTAGTTGTATGGTCTTAACATTCCTGTTTCAAGCATGTACTATTTCAGACACAATTTAAAATGATTTGATATTAAAGCAAAGTATTTTGTTTCTTGACAGAATATTTAATAAATCATCCCCAAATACTCTGTTTTTTCTCTTTTCTCCCCCTGCTCATTATCCATTAAAAATAGTTTTCATAGTTAATTTGAGAAAATGGCTTCTTACACATTTTCCTTTGTTTTCCTATGAGAAAAGAATATATCTAGTTCTGAGTGTACGGTTTGAATACTACTCTAGTCCAGGCTCTGAAAATTTATTTTCCCTTTTTCTACTTTTATTCTGTTGGGTGTATGCACAAAGCAGCAACTGTACTAATGCTTAATTTAGCTAAGAAAAAAAAAAAAATCCAGGTTAGCTGACATAGAGAAAGCAGAATGTTACTCATCTGATTGTCTGAGCAACACAATAGGTGCACTCTCCCCCTCTGTGTCTGTGTGTGTGGCTCTTCAGTTTCTCAAAGAACACATTTCTTCACAGAGAAAACAACTTTTTTCTTCTTTGCAAGAAGAAAATGTGGGGTAAGGATGAGGTTATATTTCAGAGAAGAAAAAGTCTCCTCTCCCACTTGAATTAGTTTTTCAAAACCAGTCAAGGGTAATTCATAGTGCTTCACTGTTAAATGTGTTTGTTTCTGAATCAGTGACTGGAGGTGGGAGAGAGCAGTATGTTGTTACAAAAGGCAGACAGCACCCACTCTGCGTGGGGCATACTAAGCATCATCTTTATTAAATATCGATTTTAAAATCTTTAAGTCACTAAGAGCTTGGACACACTGATTAAATTACTCGCTAATCTAGAACAAACTGGTTCTGTTGTAAATAGAATCAACTGAATCTCAGGAGGTTTCTACTAACATACTTTAAGGCTCACACACTGAAAAAGGCTCTGGAACTGATGAACACATGGTATTTGGAAAAATTCTCTTCTCACATGAATAGCAATCTGAATTTATGCCAGTCTGACTTTACTTCTCTAGGCAAGGTGGATTAGTATTGAGTAAAAAAAAAAATTCTATACCTGAAAATTAAACATAACTGCCACTGCTTTCAATAAGACACCCTAAAGCAAGTTCTAGTTCATTCATTTGTTCATGGTATGTTCTGGAGCAAGCTTTGGGGTATGCTATTCTTGATGTTTCTGCAATGGCTTGCAAACTGGGACAGAGACTAGTACCGACAGGTATGGTCTTAAAGGACTACGAGAATTTTTTTTCTACTAATTCAGATACAAAAATAATAATGATTTAGAATTTCAGACACAGCCCTCCCTCTAAAATTTCTTGTTGTCTCTCTTAGGTACTCCATTCTTTGACTGGTTAACTTCATAGATGTTTTGACCTTGTGTTAGCTGCTCTGTGCAGTATTTTCTCTCAGATGTATTTTCAAAATGTCTAAAGATGTGTAAGACAGTATGCAAGAATAGTTTCCAATCTTTATTATACCCATACAACCAACATTTCAAGTAAGGATAAGTACAGGTAGGATTCTGAATGTTTATTTAGATTTCTTAACAGTAGAAGAATGCTGAGTATCTTTAGGTCCAATATACAACAGAAGCTCAGATTCCTCATAGTTTTTGAATTTCATTATATGTATGATCTATATACAGGGTCAATGGGGAAAAAAAAAAGTTCAGACAATTTAGCAGCCAATGCTTTTTTGGCATGTGTCAGTCTGAAAAATTACTGCATTTCTTTAAGCTGAAGTCATCATCTTAACCTACCTGGCTGGCAATGAAGACTTTATTCTATATTTCAGGTACTGTACATTTCTAGATAACTATTGACCAACATTATTTAAAAAAAAAAACAAACAGTAATTAATCATTTGATTTATTCAGTAAAGGTTGTGTAGGTGCAGAATCACTTTAAGCCAATAAACCATGTCTGGTGATCTTCTAAAGCACATAATCTAGTTCAATGAGAAGTCATAAAGCAAATACATTAATCACTTATGAAATCCATAGCTTGTTTTATCTAGAAGGTGAGATTCATTTCTACTGAAATATCTATGAAGTCATTAACTTCAAAGTTAAATACATGTTCACTGCTTAGCTCTAGTGAAGTCAAAGGCATTTGGATCATCCCAAATAAAAACTATGTATTATTGTTATTTCTTCCCATTACCTGAGATCTCAATGGGAACATAACTACTAATGTATCTCTAACTTAGACTGTTGTAAGTAAATTCAGAATTTTATCACCTTCTTCAGTACTGCAATTGTTCCCATCAATGTTGCTTTCTGTCACGTCTATATTCAGTATGACTATATTCCGTGTGCACAGTACTGCTGTGATAATGTATCATGGGACTCCAGTGCACAGCAAATAATTGGGTTTATGCTTATATTTTTCATGCCCTACAGTTTCTTCAGTTCCTGCCAGATCCTATTTTCCACTGTTTTCTTTAATTTTTAATCAAATTATAGAACAGCAAAGTCCATAGAGAGGCACTCTTTTTCCTTCCTTTAAATAAGCTCCGTATCTGGTGTGCTTCTATCCACTTCATAAGCAGTAATGATTTTGAAAAGTTTAGTAACATATTTGTATCTTAATTATCTGCCATTTTGTTGGACTCCTGACAGTATGGCATCTCTTTTGTTTTGATCCCACAATTTCTACGAAGCTCCGATTACTTAAGACTGTAAATTCTGTATGTTATATTTGTCTCTAATGAACCTGGTGCACCTGTTTAAATATGATTAATAGTGTCTAGGTTCTGGTCACATATCATACACTCTAGTCTCACACTTTTTCTGCTGTTTCTCTTTCTTTTATCTTTTGTGAGTGATCGTCTATTATATCTATAATTAAACTTTCTGGGTAAAAACTAGTTCCAACTTGAGATGCTTATACTTAGACATTTCAATTTATATATCTATAGGCTTCTTTGGGGCTTAATTTAAGTTCATACAACCAAACATCCATGGTCGTTATGGGTGCCTCAGGTTGTACAAGTTGTCTGCACAAGACAGTTAGCTATGATGCAGAACTATGTGACCCCTCTCGTCTTTCTGGAGTGGCAGCTGAAGGCTAGATAGAATTCCTTTAAGCATCATTAATCATAAATGGCGCTCGACGCCTGCATTAAGGTAATGATGCCCAGATGCCACAAGAGTCTCCCACAGAGCACTTTAAATGTCAAGACACATACACATGGGGGCAAACCCCTACTCGTTATACGCATTAATACTCAAGCTTATCTTGAATTAGATATGCAGATTTTTGTTAGCTGTCTGAATTCTCTTCTTTTGTAAGTTTGTACGTAACTATTCTAACTCTGTTGGTCCTTTTTCCATTTATTTCTGACTACAAATCTCATGTTGGTGTCTTTACAATGACTTATTGTCAGTGGTATTTCATTCTTCTTTTAGTGCTAGAACATCCAGTCCATTTTTCTGCCTCTTCAAGAATAGTCTGTCATAAGAAAAATCTGTTCCAGGACATTTTTGTTCACTTTCAGCCTGTTGTCCTGTTTCTATGATCATAAAGCCTGTCCACCCTAAATTCATGTTCCTTGCCTTGCAAAAAATGTTAAATTTTGCCTGGCTTCTCTGCCCATCTCCCTTACATCAATCTTTTTCCAATGCAATACTGCCACAAAATTCTCTGGATTTGTGATGAAATATTTTTTTAATGTCTTGGTCATATTTTTTACTATTAATTCTCCCTTCTCCAAGCACTTGCTGTTTGTCCAAACTAGTATTTGATATACTTTTATTTCTTCATCAGAATATAGTATTCTTAAATATTTATAGTATCACCTTGTAATATTTCTACACTTTTCCTAGTCAGCTGTTGCAGGTAGAGTACTTTCTTTTTCAGGTAAATTTGCTGTATGTACAGTTTCTTGCCAAGGGTGCAAGTTTGTCAGACTGTACTTGAACTTCCTTCCCTGTGATTCCTATTCAAATGAGGATAGTAATGATATTTTTCATCCCTCTAATTCACATCTACAATATATTTTTCTAATTTAAAAACAAGTTTATGTTGATATAGTTGTTTTAATGTGTAATCTTATGCATAATATTATGTAATACCTCTGCTGTTTCTGTATTTATTCCACCTTGGCTCTCACATAATCAAATATAAGATTCATACTCTTCCAAATTAACTCCAACTTTTCAGTTTCATTTGACTCACCATTGACTTACCTTCAAACTATCTTAACCATAGAATCTTCTGACTAATCTGTGTCATCTAGTAATGATTTTTTTCTGATAGTAGTTTATGTTATTCTCTCCAGTGATTTTTAGTTTACATTGCAATACAGATTTTGCAGACTTCTGATGTCATTCATACTTACACTTCCAAGGTGTTATTAACATCTTCTGTGACTTGTTTAGTCTTCTTATTACTGACATTGTTCAAGGTTCTCAGCACAATGACCAATTCCTCCTTCACATTACTCTCCTCCTGGTTTTTTAGATCCTTTAACAGTTCAAAAGGATGATTTTAACAATTTATTTTTTGTTTAATGGCCAGGGTTTTACCCAGTATTCACACTACTTTTTCTGGTTTGGGTTTGTTTGGTTTGGGTTTTTTTTCCCATAAAAAATTCTGTGAGAAATATGCTATGTCTCCTAGGGATCTAGGCTACTCAAACAACCCTTATGATTTATATTGCTACTGTGAGTATCCCCCCACCGCTGTGACACTTGTGTTCTGCACTTCTCAGCGCTTCAGTTATTCCAGCAGAATATATATGTCAAAGTTTATGCAGTCTCTGTCAACAGTTCAGAATCTATAGTATACGTAGAGAAGAATAACTTTGTCCAGTTAGAAGCAAGTCAAGTGAATCATCAATATTGCATCAGTATTTCCTGTGCTGCATTGATGTCTGGTCATTCTACATGCAGGTCACTGAAGTTAGAAGCCTTTATAGAGGTTTGTCTGAGCACCCATTTGAACGCTAACTTTAAAAGTTCTTATCCGTTTGTGTGGTTTAAGCCCAGCTGGTAACTCAGAACCATGCAGCTGCTCACTCACTCCCCCTCCTTCTTTCCCCGCTGCTTCCAGAGGGATGGGGAGGAGAATCGAAAGAATGTAAACCCCACAGGTTGAGATAAGAAGAGTTCAGTAACGGAGGTATAAGACAAAACCACTACTTCTACCACCAATAAGAATAATGATAAGGGAAATAACAAGGGGAGAGGATACAATTGTTCACCACCTGCTGACAGATAGTCAGGCCCAAGCAGTGATCTGGGCCTTCCGGGTGACTCCCTCCAGTGTATATACTGGGCACTAAGCTACCAGCTGATACCCAGCCTGACCAGGGCTGTGATTGGTCCCTCCATGTGACTCCCTCAGTTTCTGTCCTGAGCATGACCTGCTGTGGTATGGAACATGCCTTTGGCTAGTTTGGGTCAGGTGTCCTGTCTCTGCTTCCTCCTGGCTTCCCATGCCCCTCCTCACTGGCAGAGCATGAGAGACTGAAAAGTCCTTGATCGGGGTAAGCACTGCAGAGCAACAACTAAAAACATCAGTGTGTTATCAGCATTGTTCTCAGACTAGAGCTGAAAACACAGCACTGCACCAGCTAATAAGAAAAATAACTGTGAAATATGTACCCAGTACACCGTTTCCACTGACTTGGCTGGATTCATCCTTCCTTCTTTTTGGTGCTGTCTATTGGTGACTGGAACTGTCCTAGGGCTTGCTGAGCCTGATGTGGTCTTATGTGCTTGTCTGCTGCACCTTTAGAGGCACAGGGCTGACTCAGAGGGCTGAAATTCAATTGTGATGATGAAATTGAGATTTTTGTGAGGGGACGAAGGCACAGACCCAGAGCATCTTCATGCAGTGAATCACTTTATTGCCTGCTGCTCTAACTTTTTATACCATTCTAACAACAGTTATTTTTAGCCTATTGCTCTAGCTTTTATACCATTCTATTTGTAGCCTATCATGTTTAGTTCCCGACTTATAGTTTGTTTGTTAACACTGCTTGCTTTCTCACAGCCAGTCCCAGAGTAGCCAGTCTCTTATCTTTATGCTCTCTTCTCCTTAGCCAGCTCTCTTGGTATCTTATGCTCTCTCCTCTTCAGCCAGCTGGGTTGCTCTGCTTGATTGTACTTTGTTTCTTCTTTAACTCTTTCTTCTCCAGCCAAGCAGTTACTTCTCTTTGGCAATAATCATATAGTTTCCATTGTCTCCCACATTTTTGCATTACTGTAACATAGCTTTTTCTACTCCAAAAGCAGAGAACATTATTTATTGAGCTGTGGAGGCTTGATGATGGGCACTGGAAGTAGGTGTATGATATTAACTTTGAAAGTTCTTACTTTATGTGGCAGAATGGAAGAGATGGTTCTTGCTTGCCCCAGGCTGTGATTGCACATGATGTTACACACAAGTACATCATGGTTTGGTGTTGGGTTCCTAAACTGCCGAATTAGAATAATTGCAGAGATTAGAGACAGACCCTCAAAAGGTAAAAAAATTACCCAATTTATGTGACATCTGAAGCTGTACAAGCTGTTGTTCATGTTGCTTGCTCCTACAACTATTCAGCCTGTAATAATGGTCACTACATAAACTCAAGAGAGAGATTCTTTCTAAAACTGTAGTTCCTTACTTTCTTCATTACTTAGTGCTGACAGAGCAGTACGTTCTTCATTAGACTATAAATTATTTGCAGAAGAAACAATGGTCAAGATTCTCAGCTAGAACAAAATCAGTATAACTCATTTGACTTCAACATGACAATGTGGATTCAGATAGTGTTGTTAACTCTTAAATTTTATTGATGGTCTTGTCATTTGTGATGCTTTTCTTAAAATCTTGGCTATAGGAGATATGTTTAGGTGTGAATCTCAACTTTTTTTTTTTAAATCTGTATGTCCACTTCACAGAGAAGCAGAACTTGAAAACATGACTTCAGTAAATTGTCAAGACTTCACATACACAAGATTAATAGAAGTCATTGCATATATTTTACATTTCTGTAAATGCTCAAATATTTATGCCACTTCAATAATTTTTGTATGTGAAACCAGAAAGTGCTGCAGGAAGAAGGTCCAGTTACTTAATTTTAAATGCTTAGATTTGGTAATTGAGAATTTGGCTTGGTGTTGGCTCTGATATATTTCTGTTGGGTGCCTAACAGAATTTGGGGAACTGTGGATTTACTAATACCAGCAACACTTCTACTGCTCTTAATTATGTTCTTGCTCTAGTGATATTAATACATTTATTGTTACTACTACTACCACTGATATTTTGTGATGGAGAGAATCACTTTTCACCAGTTTTAATAGGGACCACATACCTAAATAGGAGACCTAGTGATCTTACTCACAGACCATCAGAGATCTAGAGATGGAAGTCTCGTTGCCTTTTCCTTGGCTTTCCATTCTGGATCTTGAGGATGGAGCTTGAGGGACACATGCTGTAATGCATTCTTTGAGGCAGAAGACTTGAGGGTGGCATATTTCAATGCATCATTTTAAGAACATCTAGTTCTTTTTGTGAAATTTATTGGCTAAACAACGGAATGAAGACAATGACTTTTCTATTGTCATGAAACCCAAATTTTTCATTTTGTTATCCTTGGAAGAGCTCTCTTTGTCTCACTTGAGAGGACAGCTGTCCCTTCTGTGTCTTCTTTAATAAAGGTGATTGTGAGAAGGAGCTTGTTTTCACTGTATTTTTGTCAAGAAAGAAAGAAATTGATGGCTACTACATCTTATCTGAAAAACATATTTAAATAGGAAAAACAACAAACTCATAAAAATTGTTGTTTTCTTAAGTGAAGAGGTAAGGGACTGGAACATGGCAATTATATTAAATCAGGTTGTATTTTAAACTGCTTTGTGCTCTCACAGGGGAGAAAGGGTTTTATACTGAATTCTGTAAATTGGCATTCTGAAACAGAAGACTTTTAAAAACTGTCATGCTTAATGATACCTACAACATAATGCCAAGAAGAAGATAAAAGATCAACGCTGTTATTTCCACTTTGGTTCTCAGGAAGAGGTCTGCAAAATATCCTTCAATCTTCTAAAAATCTGTGAAAACTAGTACTAGCTGAAAGGTTTTCCACATTTAATAATATGAAATATCTTCCAGTTAAACCAAAACGTTCCTGGAAAAATGTCCATTTTCATGAAGAACATCTGGTTGGATTTTCATGAAAATATATAAAGCTGTAAATGGAACTTACTTTTAGTGGAAAAAGAATGCATAATAGTTATTAAAAAGGAATAAAAACTAAAAACTCCATCCCACAGAATGCCTCTCTCTCTAGACTGTGCACATAAAAGAATATTTTCCGGTCTACATGGTCTAGCAATTTCTAAAAATTCTATACATAGTCAGAACTGGATATTGTTATTTTAGAAGTTAACTATTCCAGAATAATGCTGTGTCATAATTAGAGCAATAGTGAGATAATTCTACCCCAAATATTGATGGGTCCTGTCAAAATTTTATGAAAAGCTAAAGAAATCTTTCTGCTGAATTCTGCTGCTGTTTGGTGAACTGCATTTTATCTTTATAATACTGTATTAGCCAAAGGTCTTATTAAGACTGCAGCTACAAAATATTAGCTACAAGACCATTCTTACCCTAAAAGTTTATTATTGCAAACAAATAATTTATTTGGTAAAAAAAAATAATTTTTATTTATTCTTCATTCTAAAGAAATGAATGCTACTCTGGCACCTTACTCTTCTTTTTATCAGGAGTTAAATAACTTTGAGGTTATGGAGCTAAGATATTAGGTGCCAACAGCAGCAGAGTCAGGAGTGCTATTCAGAGAATCATAGAATAGCCCAGGATGAAAGAGATCTTGAAAGATCATCTGGTCCAACATTTTGTGGGAAAGGGAGTCTTGGTAAGATTATCTATCATCTTGTCCAAATGGATCTTGAAAATCTCCACTGATGGTGACTCTGACACATCTGTGGGGAGCTTGTTCTGGTGAATCATTGTTCTCACAATTTATTTTTATATCAAGATGAAACCATTTCTGTTTCAAGTTGTACCTGTTGCTCCTTGTCTTCTCCATGCATCTCCTTGTGAAGAGATAATCTCCATGCTCTTTGTAGCTGTGTTTTAAGGGCTGGTACATTGTGATGAAGTTCCTCCTGAGTCTTCTCCAGGAAGAAGAGACCTAAAAAACCTAAGAAAGACCTTCAGTCTTTCTTCAAAGGGCAGGTTCTCCAGCCCTTTGATCATTTTCTTGGCCCTCTTTTGAACCCTTTTCTGTCTCTCTGAATCTTTTTTGAATTGCAGGGACCAAAATTGAACACAGTACTCTAGGAGCAGACTGACAACAGCTGAGTAGAGTGGGATAGTCACATCTCTATGTTTGCATGTAGTACCCCCGCAGATGCATCCCAGGATTTGATTTGCCTTCGTTGCAAGTTCCTGAGTTATAACCTCAAGATAATTCTTTCTCTGGACAGGAAGGTTTGAATACTTGTTCATTTAATAGCAGAGAGGAGATGATAACAATCAAACAGTATTTATGTTTTTACATTCATCTCACATTGTATTTGGCAAAATGAGGCATTTGATGCTCAGTAACACTGTCAGGGCAAGCCAAATAATTTCAATTCAAATCATAAGTTCAATTCAAATCATAGAATCATAGAATTATAGAATAGTTAGGGTTGGAAAGGGCCTTAAGATCATCTAGTTCCAACCCCCCTGCCATGCGCAGGGACACCACATATTAAACTATGTTGCCCAAGGCTCTGTCCAACCTGGCCTTGAACACCGCCAGGGACGGAGCATTCACAACTTCCTTGGGCAACCCATTCCAGTGCCTCACCACCCTCACTGTGAAGAAGGTCTTCCTTAGATCTAACCTAAAGTTCCCCTGTTTAAGTTTGAAGCTATTACCCCTTGTCCTACCACTACAGTCCCTAACAAAGAGTCCCTCCCCAGCATCCTTATAGGCCCCCTTTGGATATTGGAAGGCTGCTCTGAGGTCTCCATGAGGTCTTCTCTTCTCTCAGCTGAACGGCCCCAACTTTCTCAGCCTCTCTTCATACGGGAGGTGCTCCAGTCCTCTTATCATCCTCATGGCCCTCCTCTGGACTTGCTCCCACAGCTCCATGTCCTTTTTATGTTGAGGACACCAGAACTGTAGAAAATGAGATGAAACATTCTTGAGTGAAAATAATTAATTTGATGGCCTTCCTGTTGTTTTTTGCCTTTTAAATACTCATACAAGAAAAGTTGCATCCATTGGAATGCTTGTGAAAAGAGACACTACAACCCTTCTGATCACCACAGTATAAGCTTTTTAGTGTTTTCTGATGCACTGATGAGGTGCTATAAATCATATCAGATGAAGTATGGGCATAATGCTAAGGTAAGATGGAAGATTTGTGAATGTTGTCCTGTAACTTAGAATGAAACTGCATATATCCTACACAGAATAATTTCAAATTAATAACAAAACTTGTAAGAACCAAAGTCCATCCACATATTGAGAATTTACAAAAGAAAGATTATATTTAGTGATTACATTGTTAAATGTTAATTTTCCACTCACTTCTAGCCAGACTATACTAGAAAAGTTGGGATTAGCAGAGGTATATTATTTTGATTTGTTGGCTCACTGAATTTATTCATTATTTGTGAATAATTTTTTTTGCTGCTGCATAGGTCTAATTAGTGCTTACAGTGCTAAGAAGGTCTTTGCATGACCATTTTTATCATTCTGTGTCACAAGAAATTAATTAGAAAATAAAATACTAACAAACAGTTTTATTTCAGGGTTAACTTGATGAAAGCAACAGCCTTATCTTTTTCTTGTTCTTCTATTTCTAGTGTGATGTCGTGGTTTAAGCCCAGCAGGTAACTCAGAACCATGCAGCTGCTCACTCACTCCCCCTCCCCAGAGAACATTATTTATTGAGCTGCACACAGCATTGCACCAGCTACTAAGAAGGAGCAAAATGACTGCTACTGCT
>NW_009925860.1:69173-76579 GCF_000696875.1 Nestor notabilis | reverse complement strand
CTGAACCCCTGACATTTGATGACACATCTGTAGTCATCGAAAGCTTTACTGTTGTCATTCTGTTGTGTATCCTGACTGATGAGGTTTTTAGTGTGTCATCAAAGAGTGATTCTCATCTGTTAATTGTTTGGAAAATTTCTGTCTGGTGGTACATGATAAATATGATAAAAATGTACTGTAATAAAAGAGAATAATATTATTCTTTATAATAAATAAGTACTTTTGTTATGTATTACTTGTTAATTAGTTATTATTGTTAATATAAAAACTATTCTTTTCTAGTAATATGTACCAGGTATGGACAAGAGAGCTTGGGAACTACAAAACAAGCCAGAAGTGTCCCAACCTAAATATATGCACACAAATAAGGAAGCGGTGTGAGTTCCTGAAGGCCAGAAGAATGCAAATGTCAGTACTGTCTTCCAGAAGGGCAAGAAGTACCCAGGGAACTGCAGTGTGGTCACTGTAGACCTCACTTCCTGGGAAGGTGATAAAGAAAATTATCCTGGAAATCATTTCTAAATACATGGAAGTTCATAAGGTCATTAGTAGTAGTCAGCATGAGTTTGTGAAAGAGAAGTCATGGTGGACAAACTTGATAACCTTCTAGGATGAGATTACTGGTTGGGTGGATGAGAAAAGAGCACTGGATGTTGTTTACTGTGAATTAAACTAGGCTTTTGACACATTCTGGTGGCGCTTAATAGGCCTTAATGTCCCTGACCTGTCCTACATGAAGCCAGCAGTCACACCCTCTTCTCCACCTCAGCTTGTGGCCTTCAGTTCACTGTGAAGGTGATGTAGTGTGGATAAAACAAACTATTGAGGCAGTGAGGAAGAGTAGCAACAACATGCCCATACGGTGAGTCACTCAATCATTGATAACAAACATAGGATCATAAGCAATGCCATGGCTCTGGCAGTCTGCCAGGGACACTTAGTGTCCTGGTCATCTGCCAGCAACAGCCAATCATGCAAAGGTCTTTTGAATGTGGGTAAGAGTCCCACCATCCCTTGGCTCCATCAATGGTATCCCGATTTGAGAGAATCTCACCTCACATTATATGAGGGTGGCACCCTGTCTATGCTGCCAACGTTGGTCAAGGGGTAAGGTGTCAAGTGCCATGGTGTTAACAGTCTGTTTGCTCTGAAAATGCTAGGTGTCACGTGGTCAGACACTGGAACAGGTTGTCCAGAGATGATGTGGAGTATCCATCTTTGGAGATATTCATAATCTACTAGGCACAGTCCTGAGCAACCTGTTCTAGATGACCATGCTCTGACCAAATGGGTTTGACTAAGTGATCTCTAGAGGCCCTTGTCAACCTCAGCTGATTATATTAAGTATGTCAAAATAAATTAGAAGATATAAACCATGACTGAGTATGAAAAGAAGAAGGAGGAAAAACGTGCAGGAGAAACATAGCAAAATAGGAACAATGATCCATATTCCCAGGGTTATTTAAGGTACCTTTGTAGGTATTCAATTCCTCTGATTGAAATTAATGGTAATTAGATGCCTTAACATTATTAAGACTCTGGCCAAAGTAATCACTGCAAGATTAGTTGATGTAATTTTCTTTAGGTTTATGGCATTATTTCCATCCCTTATTAAGAACGCATTTGTCTATTAATTTGTAAAAGCAGTGCACCTCATCTTCCGTCATTCTTCATCTGGTGTTGGTATCCCAATGCCATGATTTACTGAGCCAGAAGAGGATATACCAGCATATCACAAGATACTCCTACTCTGCAACTAGATATTTTCCTGCTCATGGAGAGTGGTAATGAGTTCAGTAGGGCTAGTTATGTAAGGAATGCTTACCTCTCTAATTTAGGGGATGACACTTATTTAGTCCTATATGTTACTTTTGGATGAAGTCTGCTACAAGAGAAACAGCAATTCTGTTTCACTGCTGTAGCTAAACTGTAAAAATATGTGTGTTTCATCCCACATACTTCATAATTTAGAGATTTGTTAACCAGAAAAGAAAAATACTGTGAAGATACTTGAAATTAGTCCTTAGGAGAGTCACCTGATGTTCAATAAACCAGAAAAAAATAAAATTGGATTTCAGAGGATATGGATCATGCTTAGTATTGGTATGAATGGAACCTGATTCTTTCTATCACATTATTATTAAACAGTCTTATGGGTGCTTTCTGTGAGACTAGAAGGAAAATCTGGTTCTGTGCATGAGTGAATATTTATTTGTAAAGTTCATTTCCTCAGTGCTACACACGCCCTACTTCAATAAAACGTACTGCTATGACTATACAGCAAATACACAACTCTTGCAAACAACAAAACATGCCACTCTATTAAAGGTATCAAATGCTTTATAATTCACTGACGTAAATCAGTAGATAGCACAGCAGAAGTGCAGTACATCACCTTGTGACATGGTTAGACTATGCACTGAATAGCAGTGCTGCAATGTTTTTGAAAAGTTAATTTACCCAGACATGGCATGCTACAAACCAACAGAATGATATTGAATATAAAAGGGTAATTTATATGTGGACTCAAGACTAGAAAACAGCCTTATGATACCAATCTGCGTGTCTCAGCTGATAAAATATCAAGACTTTTCCATTCACCTTTCCTTGACTCCTAGTTTTCCCTCATTTAAAGGGCCAGTATTTTATGATTCTACATTTTTCCTTGATATTAAACATAATTTCTTATTATTAGCCTCCTAATTTTTTTATCAGCTTGCTCTTTATCTATTATAAAATACAGTTCTCTTTCATATAATAAGATGGTGAGATACTATAACCTCCAATCTTGTAGGTTACAGCACTAACTCTGTAACAGAAGAGCTGTATTCACACATGAATACAAATTCTTTCATAATATTTCTGTTCTAAACATGATTTCCTTGAGTTCCCTTGTCAGACCATACAAGGGGCTCCACAATCTTTTAAGGAAGTAAGTCTCACATTTAATCCTTCTGTTTTTCACATTTCTCTCATCAGGCACAATTTACGTTTGGACGTTTGCCTGGTCAATCCAGGACAGTTGTCTTTATGGCAAAAAGTGTGCCCTCACAGGCCCCTCTGGTCATCTGAGCATGGACTCTTCAGCAGAAGTGTGGAGGAAGATGCAGTCCTGGTAAGGAAAACACTGCCAGCCACAGGAAGGTTTCCATTACTTCTGAATTACAAGTGATCCAGAAGAACTGTGTGACAAAAAAAAAACCCAAACAAATCCTGAGACTGAAAGAAGATAAAGAAGTCATCTCATCTATTCTGCATCCCCAGTACAAGATTAACTGTGCTAGACTGTTCCTCACAGATGTGCTCTTCAAAAAACAGCCTCCCTAATCTCAGTGACAGGATTCATAGATTTTCTTTCCTTACAGTCAAAGCTGAATCTCTGTTGAACCAAGTTAAACGCATTACCCTTGCTGTAACCTCAGGGGACATGAACAGTCTAGTCCTTTACTCTCTACAACTACTTTTTACATTATAATGTCTGCTCTCAGTCTTCTCTTCTGTAAATTAAACTACGCCGATTGTTTCAAACTCTCCTCATCAGTCTTGCTTTCTAGATCACTGATAATTCCCAGTTGGTCTCCTTTACCTTCTTTTGAAACTAGTTCATACTTTTTCTGAAATATGGTTCAGAAAAACGAAATACAGTGTGCTTGCTGAGACTGAGCACAGTATGCAGCACCAAGGAAAATGAAAGAACTATTTCATATCATACAAGCTGCATTGCTCTTTACACACCTTAGTAAGTCACATGTCTTTTTTTTCCAGCTTATTTTTTAGATTGTTCCTCCAGCTCCTCAAGAAAATTCTGATCTAGTTCTCCAGTATATAAATCAGGGACAGACGTTACTGACTCAGTACCTTTAGTAATGGATCTTGGCACTTAGTGGACCACAAGCAGAACATGAGACAGTATTGTTAGATGGTGCCCCTACACATAAGTACTCCCTCCACTCCAGTCACTACTGAAAACACTGAGCAGCAGCAGACCCAAAGGAGGCCCCATCAGAATTTTGCTAAATATACCCGTCCCTCTTAATAGAACTGCTTACAGTGGTTGTACGGTTCTACACACACACATTACATGTATATAAGGTATTGATGTATTGGCTATCATTCACTGCTCAGACCTATTTTGGCCAGTGTTTAAGCAAAGTCTTTCTGTGAGCAATATATTATTTGACTGGTCTTCCATTGTAGCCTAAACAACACTGAAACTGCTTTCATTTGTTGTCCAAGTATTTCAGGGCAAATTTCATTGCCCTGATCTGACTGGAAGTTTTGAATTCACTGTTCTCTAATGTAGTCTAGTTCTGGCAAGAAAATGGTCTAGATTTCCTTTTGACTGCAAGACAGATCAAGCATTCTCACTGATTTTGCTTTGCATTATTATCAACATAATAGAAAACTTCCACCAACTATTTTTTTTTAATATGACAAACATGAAGAGAATGAGACTTGCTCTGAGGGTGTTTTGAACAGGTTTGTCCTGGCTGAGCTCTGAGATCATGCCAGAGCCATGGAGATATGTTTGCAAAGTTTTGAGGCCAAACTGATAAACTATGTCTAAGTATCAGCCTGGACTGGGCACCCCTTTAGCTTATGTCAGTTTGTAATTGATTCAGTGTGAAATTCAATTTTGCCCCTACTGAAAAAAAGAAAAAAAAAAAAAAAATGCACTAAAAAAACCTCCACAAGCATAAAACAATCCTGTGATGTCTGTCACAGGCAAAAACTGTTCAGTTCATCTAGTCAGAATAGAATTGAAGAAGTTTATTGATGTATTAACAACACGCAATTAACTTGCAATCAGTGAACTATGTATTCAGGATCTTTATCAGCAAGATAATCAACAGATCACAATACTAGATACAGAGTGTTAATAGACACCTACAAATTTCTAAACAACCTTCTAAAACAAATCCTGAGAAGTTCTATTCACACCTGTGTGAACAAAAACACATGCACATCCACATGGCTACATGTACCCTGCCCAACACCCACCTCACAGGCTCTGTGGCTTACCAGCAGCCTCTCTCTGTTACTCTCTCTGTAGGGTGTAGTCCCTGCGTGCACCCCCCTTCCATGGAAGATGCAGATCCTCCAGCACTATGTGGGCCTCTACTGCTCCGTGCAAGCTCCTACGCACATGATGGAGACAAACCTCCATGAGGTTGCACGTGTGCACCTGGAGGTCCCTGCTTACTGTTCTTTGAGGTCACATGGATGTACCTGGAGGTTCCCACTTGTTAGCATCCAGACAATTTTGCCAAGGAGGGTTTTGGGGACAGTTCTGTAGTGGTTACTTGGGGAGTTTCTGGTACTGGAAGAACAACATCTGAGCTCAAAGTGCCTGTGTTTACACTGGGAAGGGCTGCACTGACAGTAGCCTACTAGGCTGGTCCTTTTGGATTTCTTTTGTGATACATTGGAAAGGTGGTTCTTTGCGGTTTTCATATACATGTTTTCAGTGGGACGTTTTGGGTTGTTTTTTTAAATAAAGGGGAGAATAAACTAGGTAGTTGTTTCCACTAAAAATCCCTGGAAATGGCTCAGAAACTATTCTTTACATTGAAATAAACTGTTTCAACTAACTCTTCTTTTAATTTCATCCAACACCCCTCAGTTGTGTTAGATGTCCACACAAGAATGTTGTGCTGACTCATATGTTTGTATTGAATTATATCAAATCACAAGTTTATCGCTATTTTTATTTTCTTTTTATTTTGACTATGGAGGATTTCAGGAGACTGGAACATTTTCTGGGGCTATTTTTCCGGTGAAAGCAAATGTGGACTCATTAAGGAAAGGAAGCTTTTAAATGTGGAAAAAAATAATTAAGAGCCCTTCCACCTTCAGTAGAGCCTTTTTACCCCACACCACCACACCTGCTTTTGTGATATTATTTCAATATTTATTGTTTTATAAGTTTTTTAGTTTCAGCAATATAATTTCTGCTGGTGTGCTACGTGTTAATTCTGACCTTTTTACTTTTGCTCTGCTTGTCATTTTATTTTCATTCATTTTCTATTAGAGGTCAGACAACTTTGCTGTCAACTTGCTGGACATGCCATTGCAGTTTTTTTTTTTTCAAGTCCATTTCATATCAGTATCCTCCTCCCCAGCAGTACTTGGGTTAGATATTTGTCTACCAGGCACCAAAGAGATACCTGTGATTTTTTTAATTTTTTTTTTAATGCTATTATCCATATGAACAGCAACCCAGAGAATGTAGTCTTGGCTTAAGGCATTGCTTCACTTCATCTGTTTTACTACTCTCAGCTTGTGATCATCTCACTGTATATTTAACAAGAATAGTGTAGGATCACATGGTGAACCATCACATTAGAATTTATTGTCAGTGAATACCAAACAAAATACTGTATGTATAAAAGAAGAAAAGTTATTTTTAGACCTATTGAGTAGCTAGTTTATATAAAGGCAGAGAAATTTCATACATATAAGAGGGTTGGAAGAAGTCAGACATTTGAAACTGCTCTAAAAGACTATGTTAGAAAGGCTAGTACCCTGCTGACCATTTGTGACTGAAAGTAATCTTCTGAGATTAGAGAAGTGAAGGGGTCTAAACCGATAAAGTGCTCAATGATTTCAAACCCCACTTGCATCATTAGAGACAAGATGGTCAGTTAAACTCAGCATTTCACAAGTTTAGAATCAAACTCACAGAGAAAAATACTGCCATACATAAGGTTAGGCTAAGTAGCACTCTGAGACAAAGATCTTGGATACTTAGGCTTGGTGCTAAAGGAATACATTGGTGAAAATCTCCAACAAAAGCTTATTTGGAAAGGCAAGTTATCACTGTAATATTAGAACTTACGTGGATTATCACAGAAACTATTGAGGAAAAAATATCAAAAAAATTCACACAGTTCTTAGGGATGCAAGTGAGTGTATCCCTATAAAAATAAGTGCACAAATGCATAATAGAGATTAGTCTCAAACATAAGTATTTCACAGCCTAAGTGTACTGGGTTTGGTTGGGATACAGTTAATATTCTTCACAGCATTTTGTATGGGGCTATGTTTTAGATTTGAGATTAAAACGAAGTTGAGAACACAGAGATATTTTAATAATTGCTGAGCAGTGCTTACACAGTCAAGGCATTTTCTGCTTCACTTGCTGGGGGTGCACAAAGAGTTGGGAGGGGACACAGCCGGAACAGCTGACCCCAACTAACTAAAGGGATATCCCATAGCATATGATGTCATGCTCAGCAATAAAAGATCAGAGAAAAAAAGAGGAAGGGATGACATTCAGAGTTGTGATGTTTGTCTTCATGGGGATGACTGAACACTTGCCTCCTCATGGGAAGTAGTGAATTAATTCTGTATTTTGCTTTGTTTGTGCTCAATATTAATGAAGTAGTAGCCTCCTTCCCTTCCCT
>NW_009925860.1:50100-69047 GCF_000696875.1 Nestor notabilis | reverse complement strand
CCCTTTCCTTCCCTTCCCTTGCCTTCCCTTTTGCCTTGCCTTGCCTTGCCTTTTGCCTTGCCTTGCCTTGCCTTTTGCCTTGGTGTTTAACTTCTTGTATGTTTCTGTTATTCAGTAACTTACAGAAAAGTCATAAAAGAAATCCAAAGTATCAACAACTTGACTTAAATTTTCTTCATATTATATCCAGGTTTTTCCCATCAGGTCATCTTTTCCATTTCAATTATTTAATTATTGTTGATTCTAGACATAGCTAGACTAAATAAAAATGAATTCAATATACTTAAGTTCCAGTCTGAAATTTACCTATTACTCCATTAATCATTCTATCAATTAATTTATTTTTCTGTAAAAAAACTTGATATCATTTGCCTTAGAATAAAACCCCAGAAAGACAAAAGAACCAGAAGAGGGAACATTTAACCCAGACTAGATTAACATGTACTATTTTCCTTTGGGAGTAAGAATAAAATAATTGTAATATAGTGTTTATAATTACCACATTGGATAAAGGTCAAATAAAAGCTAAGCTTTATTATAATAGCATCATTTCACAAATTAAAGAGAAATCAATACAATTCATTAATAGTGATTTAGGGCTCTGGATCTCTCTGAAGTACTTATAAGGCCTCCGTTAACACAGTATCTGAGCACTTGCTAATCTTTAATGTATTTATCCTCCCAACACTGCTCCAAGCTAGGTTTCTAATCCTTATTTCATTTTGCATTGGAGTATATCCCAAAAAGTGTGGGGAACTGTAAATGAAGGAGAGAAATATAATCATCCCTTGTCCTAGGACACTCTGTCATTAATAAATCATTGAGTCATACAATGAGAGAATAAAACAGGCTGGAAGGGGCCTTAAGAGGTCTCTAGTCCAATGCCCTTTTCAAACCAGGGTCATCTTCAGGATTAGACTTGGTTTCTCAGAGATTTATGCAGTTGGATCTTTAAAATCTTCAACAATAGACACTGCACAATATCTCTGGGCATCCTGTACCAAAGCCTAACTGTCCTAATGCAGCAAAACAATACCAGTACTAGGTTTAGGGGTTTTTTGGACTAAGGCCATTGTGTATGGCAACCTGTATTCTGCACAAGTTCTACATATTTAATGTTTTTCACTCAAGGAATATGGCTAAAACTTACCTATATAATCACATGGAGCTCTAGTAAGAGAGGCTGATTTTGAACCCTGGAGTTAGAACTACTCATGTAGAAAGCTCAGGTCCCCACCTTGAGAGGCAAAAGGATCAATTTTAGCTATCTAAGTGCCATTGTGGCTAGGGTTCCTCTAATGCCAGGGAGAAGATTGCAAGTAAATCTCAAAGATGCTTGGGGATATACATTTATTCCATTTCATTTCACTCCTAACTAGCTTAAGATGGAGATACAGCTGTCTTGTCTGACTTCTTCAGATCCCTTCTGCAGGCACCTTCATTACCCCAGTGCTAGGCTCATTGTTCAGGGATGAAAATTATATAGGGCAATTACAATTGCTGAAATTTAAGCGTCATAACCAAAGAGATGCTCAAGTACCTTGAACTTTGTGCCAAAATGATTTGCCTGTGGGGAAAAGAGCTGCCCATCAAAGTTAGTTGGAAGAGGATGCTACACTGTGCAGAAGTTCACATTTCCCTGTGACAACTAGTTCAAAGTCTGACTCTGAGTAAATCCAACTTTTGACACATCATGAAGACAAAGAACCTTGGAAATGTATGCATATGATAACTGGAAAATATTTAGACACTGCTTTTCTTTGCATCCCCAATTGATGGGTACAACTAAGAGGAAGGTGGTGAGAATTTACAACAGCTTACCCTGATGTGTTTGCAATTTTCAGAACAATTATATTACAAAGCAAAAAAGAATGAAAATATTATAGAAATTTGAGGAATATTTATATGTCAAAACGTATCCTTAAAATATATGCCCTAATATTTGGAGTGTTTGTTTTTGTGGGTTGTTTTGTGTTTTTTTGTTTGGGTTGGGATTTTTAGGTACTAAAACATAGAAGAATTTGTGGTTCAAGAGCCAGTCTTGCGATATGTGGAGAACTAAGAAAACTCTGATAAGATACCAAGCTGTGATTGGTATCTAGAATGAAAAATGTCCAAAGATAGATACATTAGAAACTAAACCTTGACAAATGCAATTAAAATTTGCTAAGGCAACACAATCACACAGATCAAATTAAAGCTTAGATCTGATGAAGGAAGACACAAAGAGCTCCAAGGTGGAGTCCACTCAAGACAATAAGCAAAGCAGTATACTTTGGGAAATAAGGCAATACAATACAGTACTGTAGTAAAGGGGTCAGGAATTGCATTGTTTTTTAGCAATTGCAAGGATATGCAAGCACAGGCAGAATACAAACAGTATAGACAAAGAGGAGGACAATACTACCTTTAGCTCCAAGGAATTCTTTGTACAAGAATGAGGAATAACTGAAGATGAATGGAGTAGTAGTCAAAGAACAAACAGAGAAGTTATTAACTCTAAGGTAGACAGGTTCATAAGCCAATATGTCACTGAAATTGTAAGAGCAGCCCAGGAATAAATAAATAAATGATAATTAAAAAAACCCCAACACAACAAACATCAATAATAGTATTAAATCAAAACATCAATAAGAGGTGACCATAAAAAAACAGGATTTAAAGTGATAAGCATCTCATCAAGAAGGCTAACAATAGCTTGGGGTAAATAATAAACTTGAGCAAAATATAACACAATTCAGAATTGCACCAACAGCAAAAGTATCCACTGTACAAAGAAAAATGCATCTACTACATTTGTGTTCAATGTTCAATACATCTATCTATTTGTGTTCTCAAAAAGTATACTTGTTGGAAAGATAAATGATTAAAACAAAAGACAAAGAATGTGGTGAAAATTTTCTAATATGAAGAAGCTTTCAGAAGCATACATTCTGAAACCTGTATTTTAGGACTATTTTTATCTACTTCAGAAGTATATTTGTATTCCAGAAGCAGGTATGGTTTGTAAGGAAGAAGTGTTGGGCAACTAGCCCAATGCTATTCACCAAAATTTAGAATCAAGACACACTCACAGAACCTGGAACTGAGGAGATGATAGATGAGTATCAGATTTTAGGTAAAAATTAGAAGGGACTGGCCCAACTGCCCCATATTTCACAATCAACATGCTAGGATTCAGTCACAGCTGCTGCTTGAAATAGAGCAATTATCTGTGTCATCTTTGAGACCACCATACTTATGACCCAACTCACCTGCCAATTTTTAGCAAGACTTAAGAGCTTAAGAGCTCAATTCTTAAACCATAGCCTTAGAGCTGAAAAAACACCAGATTGCCCTCAGAGAAAGATTTGCTTGCTAGAATATAAAGAGTCAAAAGAGAGATAAATAGATCTATGACAGTTTCTGGAAAAGGAATATAAACAGAAAGTCTAACCATTCTTTATTAATCCCTAAAATTTAAAACAAAATAACCCCTGGTGCAGGAAAGAAAGATAGGTGATCCCAAACGTTTTACTCTTTCCACATATGCACATACTTGATACCAGACAGTTTTTCAGAAGGTCACACAGGTTTTTTTCTGCAGACAGTATGTTGCATAGAAATGCAGTAATTTTTTGATGATTCAGAGGATAGTAAGATCAAGACAGATGATATTTTACAAAGTAAAGGATGAAAAGCAGTAGAAGAGTAAGACCAGAGGTTCTTGTCAGTTCTGAATAGGGTCATACTTGCTGGATTAGCACAAAACAGTAAAAAATGTAACATGTGAAATACACCTGGGAGAGATGTTAAAACAGCACGGTACACATAGAGACCACAGGTAAAGTTCAGATAATCATTAATCTTGTCCCAGTTGGCAACAGAAGGATGCAAACACTCCCAAAAAATACAAGCAACAACAAAACAACATGCTTGCTTTATAACAGGACTCTACAAAAACTGTCTAGGGAACACAGGATTCAGTTTTAAATGTAGGGTCTGGGAAGGTAAAGGATTTGATTAATAAATCTGCAGTCGTAAAAGATTGTGAAGTCTGTGTTGTCCAGAGGTTCCACTGAGAGGAAAATTGACATGACCTTTTCACATCTGTGCAGGCAAAACTAGAAAGTTGTGGCTGCCACATCCCTGGTGGTGTTCAAGGCCAGGTTGGATGGGGCTTTGAGCAACTTGGTCTAGTGGAAGGTGTTCCTGCCTATGGCAGGGGGATTGGAACTAGGTGATCTTTAAGGTCCCTTCCAACCCAAACCATTCTATAATTCTATGATTTATGTATCTATACTGAAACAGGATGCCAGAATTCCCAAACAATAAATAACTATTTAACCTCAGTTTATGGACAGAAAATTATTTATTTATTATAAGCTAGAGTCAGAGGGAGCTGACCATAAAATACTATTGACTTGGGAAAAGCATAGAGCCAATAGCCTTTTATTTGCAACAATGATTAATTAATCATTTGATTGATCTATAGTATAAATTATATGGTGTATAAATACGGTTTATGTTGTATAAATATACCTGTGTGTAGTAGATATAAAGGTTGTATTTCTTATTTTTGAAGGCAAATACGCATATACCAATTGTATGTTGTATTGGGCCTGGCTGAGATGAAGTTAATTTTCCCCGTAGCAGCCCTCCTAGTGCTGTGCTTTGTATTGGTAGCTAGAACGTTGTTAATAACACACCAGTGTTTTGGCTACTGCTGAGCAGTGCTCCACAGCATCAAAACTTCTCTCCAGCATTCCCCCTCACCAGTGGGCTGGGGTTTGGCAAGATCTTGAGAGGGAACACAGCTAGGACAGCCGACCAAAAGGATATTAGATATCATATGACATCTGCTCAGCAATAAAAGATAAGTGAAAGGAGGAGGAAGGGGACTAAATTGTTATTACAATGTTCGATTCTGGACCAACCACTACACATGCTGAAGCCCTACTCTCAGGGAAGAGGCTGGACGTAACCTACTGATGGGAAATAAAAAGAAATCTTTGGTTTCATTTGCTTCCACATGTGGCCGTTGCTTGTTCTTTATTAAACTGCCTTTACCTTGACCCAGAAGTTTTTTTCCATCTTGTTTGCTCACTCCCCTATCCTGCTGTGGAGGGGAGTGATGGAGTAACTTGATGGGTACTTGGCATACAGCCAAGGTCAACCTATCACATATGTATATATATGTTTTACTTGTATATATGCATATATACTCTAATATATATGTGTACATACACACAGATGCAAACATGGTAACACATAGGCTTGGGGAAGAGTGGCTTTAAAGCTGCCTGTAGGAAAAGGACCTGGGAGTGTTGATTGACAGCTAGGAGAGCTTTATAAATGTATAAGAACAGATTTTAACTTGTGGATAATTCAAATTTTCCTTGTTACACCTTTTTCTCATCACTTCTTGTCCATCCACTATGTACATCCACAGATGTCCATCCATCTGAGAAGAGCTTGGACCTGTCTTCTCTACAATCCATATCTTAAGCAATTAGGTAGTAGAAGGCAGTGATCAGTTTACCTGTTACATTTCTCTCCTTCAGCCTACACAAACTCAGCTTCCTCAGTGTCTAGATCATGTACTATAACCTCCTAAGCAGCCACTTACCCCCATCCCCCCATCTTTACTTACAAACTGAATTCAAACCTATCTGAAACTTGGTGGTTACTGACACTCACTCACTGCTGCATTTGACTGAAAAGCTTATGAGTAGCATACAATACAAACATATATATGTGTGCGTATTATGTGTATGTATATTATTAAATGTATATAAAAATATCTTAAGCAAATTATGTTAAATAAACAATAGCATACAGTCCAATCTGGTTCTACTTCAGAGGATAATATCAAAAGTAAGCCTTAACCTCTACTGACTATTAAGAAGAATGGGATATTGTTTAGTTACATCCATATGACATTTCTGAGGTGTTAACAAGGAAAATATATTTGAAGGATATACCAAGATCATTATAAACTGAAAATCCTTAAAAATCTGTGATTCATTTACAGTAGTAACAATATTGTTAGATCTGTTAACATTGTTAGCAATGTTCTTTAGCTCTGTTAATGCCCATCAGATACATAGCCAAAAAATTCCGAGACTCAAAACAACTGGTCCAGGAAGAGAAATCATTGTTTGCAATAAAATGTTTATACTTTATTCTCGCTTTCTTGAGAAAATCTAGGTAGAAGATACAATTTTCAAAGTAGTGATCACATTTTCACATCTGTAGTAGGCTAACAATAATAAAAACTGACAGTGGCTGATAGAGTGTCAAGACAACCATCTCTAGTTTTTGTGACCTAGTGAACTTGTAGAAAATGATGTCAAAATAATAAAGTGCTTACTAAAAACAGGTGCAAAATCTGTATTTAGTGCTGGTAAAATACAGAATGTAAACAATCACACATAAGTTGCCACTATGGATATTTTGTTCTTTAGAAAATTGACATTGTCTTACAGACTTAGACACAACACAGGTAAGATCCCAATAAGATCCCAAAAATACACATGATTTGAGGCCACTGGGTTGCTGCGAATTCTTCAGAATGATGTTAAATTGTTGACAAAGTAAAGTCTGTGAAAGGATGTTTATCACTGCCTCAGAGTCATGGAAAAGGCATCAGAAGCTGTAAGCCCTCTTTTGCTAAATGCTGTCTGGCAGCAGCCCAATAGCTAGGAGAATTCAGTCCCAGGACCTTGATTTATGGGGAATTAAATATCCCAATGTTGCTTGACTTGCCCAGATTTGCATCATTGCCCACACATCAGGAGAACACCAAATATGTTGTCTCAGCTCCAACTTACAGTAGAGTTTCTGAATATTAATTAGTGGGTAGTCTGTGATTTTGAAATATGTTATTTCCCCGGTGGTATTGTTGTTTGGTGACAGCCATTGTGCAGATGGTGAGAGAAGAGATGGGTAATTACACCTTAAAGTGGTGGTCCTGATTGCTGCCTAGAGCTACTCTATATTGTAAGGAGGCTTCTGTTACACAGACCCTGAAGTGCACCCATCAGGTTCCTTAGCAATCTCTAAACCCCACATCGCTAGAATTATTCAAGAAAGGGAAAAAAAGATGATTCAATCCAAGTCTTTAACTGATGCCTAAACTGTTACATAAGTCTTCCTTTGCCTTTGGCCTTTCAAAGTGCTAGAACTTGCCAGAAGAACACTACTTCTGTGGATTCTTCTTCTCTATTTCTCTCTTCTTCCCTTATTTATCAAAGAAACAGAAGACATAAAGTCCTTGGATTCCCGTTCATACAGAGAGAGAAGACTTTCTAGCAATATATGCTTGCAGAGAAAATGGAAACAGTGATTGTACTCACCCTCTTTTCCTATGAATAAAAGAATAGAATCAGGACAAACACAGAAATAACAAATCAACTACGAAAAAAAAAGAGGCACAGAACTGGCAGTTATTTAATTTGCATATTTCCAGCTGAAATGTCTGATGGGAGAAAATAACTAATCATTGTTTTGTTGCTTTGGATTAGAAATATGTGCAAATACTTGATTTAGTGGTGAAATTTTTTTATTTATGTTCTACTGAAGACAAATGTTACAACTTCAAAATTAGGCAGTATTATGGAAACAGATGGGATTTTAAACAAACAACAATAAAGTTAACTTCCAGCATAGAAAGACTGCATGTTAGCTCTCTAGCTTAACTTTTCAGGTTCATTAATAAGAATTACAACATTCTTAAATATGCAGTCTCAATGCATCAAAGCTTCTTCTGCAATGCAAGTTTTATGGATCAAGCTCTAGGTTTATATCTGTGTAAGAATTCTGCTGTTATTGAACAAAAAATACAAGCAAAATATGCAAAATTTTGCCTCTGCTGGCCTAATTGTGAGTAAGGGCAGGGATAAGTTTATGCCTACTTTCGGGTGTTCCAGTTGACAATGTTTATTGAACTAGGCTGAACCCACAGAAGGAAAGGATCTGTAGATATGACACACTAATTTGGCTTACAGGTCTAGAAGCAGACCAGTCTCAATGAGTTTTCCTTAGATTTATATCAGTTCCCATTCTACACAGCAGGAGATGCTGTTTTGCTTCAAGTCACACAAGCAGTCCCACTCTTCAAAGGCATTGTTCAGGCCTCTGGAGGGAGTAGAGGTGGCAGGGGAGAAATGTTTTTGTGGAGAAAAATTTGCCAGATTCTTAATCCATGCAAAGAATTAGGACCATATTTATCGATTTTCTAAGCATTAAATTTGCAAAAGCATCAAATCTGAGTTTTAAGTGTCACTTTAAATAACTATCAGACTTGATGCAAATAAATTTAATCATACACAGTAAGTCCTGAACTTTCCCAAAAGTAAAAAATTGGAAGGCATAATCCTAAAATTATACATTTTGACTGCTGGAAAAGATTGTAATTGTGTTCTTTGGCCCTTTTCTGACTAAAAAAACCCTTTCAGGAATTTAGTAACATAAATACAAAACCAAAATACTGTAGTAAAGTTACATACTTCTGACAAAATTAAAATCCCCAGTGAATTACTGAAATGATGAGATATAAAAAAAAGGGGGGGGGGGGAGAAATAAAAAGCCTAGCTTTTTATAGCCAGTTACATAGGAGTTATTTTTGTAAAGACAGAAAAAATGCAAAAACTTCATCAAACCAAGTATCTGTGAAAGAAGACAACATTCTACAACAAATAATTCTACTGTTAAATCAAAGTAAAAATCTTTCTAAGCCTCTGAATAATGATTTTAAACTTTATCTTCCAATTGTCTTGAAAACTAGAAGTCTGTAGGACTCTAGTAGGTAGTTCGAAATACATCTTAGATAGATCCACAATGTGAAAATCACCACAAGTCAAAATACCTATAGATACTTGCAGGACAATAGAATATTTTATCTATATCTATCTATATCTAATCTATATCTCTATCTATACCTCTCTGTATCTATATCACCTATATCATCTATATCATCTATATCTATATATCTATACCTATACCTATATTTATTTATTTATTTATAAGACAGGCTTCAACTGAAAAAAAATCTCAATAATACCATACTCTTCTTGGCAGAAGAGAGCCAAACTGTCTTCCGTTTGTTTCCAAAAGTGTTAACTTCCCTTGCTACATTTTAAAATATACTTTTCTTATCACTGGGCACATAGAGGTGTTTCTGATTTCCGATGATTTTTTGGGAAGATTTTTGTGAATAAATTTTTATTTCTTGTTCTTCTAATTATTATCGTGAGTGAGAGTAAGGTATTGTTTTGTTTCTATTTACTATTTGTATTGCAATAACATCTAGAAGTCCCAATTATAAGCACATAAGAACCTATAATATGTCTAACATTGTACATGTATTTAAAAATTATGCCTGACCCAGAAGATTTACAGTCCAAGCAATTCTGTTGTGCTTAAAGCATTTTATATCCAAATAACTTTAGTTTTGTACTTTTTCTCTAGCCCTGGAATGAGAATAGCATAATATTAACTCATCATTCCCAGGAGAGTACACCATAAAATCACTACTGAATTCCTCTCTAGAGATTTATACTTGTTAAAAAGTGTATAAATTTTAGGGTCTGTGATTATTAAGTGTTAATAATCAGCTGTCAAACCAAATTCATATGAGGCATGCATGAAAAAAATAAAAATAATTATAGTTTGACGCATATTGAGGGTTTCAAATTTATTTTTGTGAGCATGTTTATAATTTCTTGTTTTCCTCATATAATAGAGCAATTCAAAACCCACAGGATCTGAATCTCAGTATGCCATGCTTTAAGTAAGTCTTGCTATTGCTCTTTTTTTCCATTTCTTTACCTCAAACTAGCCATAAAAGTCAATATTGCCTCTTGAAATTACATTCTTCTGAAGTATTTGTACTCATTTGATTTATGTATTTCTGATAATTTTCATAGTTTATCTCCTTCTTGGCTGGACAAAACTTTTCTTTGATCTAATCATAAAATCCGCTGTTAAAGTTTTCAGCTGACTCCAGATGTAGTACATCTTTCTCTAAGAAAAAAAAAAATAGATAAAATAAAATAATCACTGCTTGTCTCACTTTGTTTATCTCCCTGTGTACTTCTGTGCTACCGCATTTATAAAAAGAATCACATTTATATGAAGGGCAGGGTACAGTATACTTTGTTTTGAATAGGTTATTTGTAGCATAATAATCTTGTGAATTACCAGTATGCTGCAGAGCAAGGGGAAAATGTGATTGTGAAGGGCATGATGATGATTCAACTGGTTTTGTGACCACAATGCATCCTTTCCAACTGGCATTTCAGCATTTGTTCTGTCTTTGTTTGCATTATCTACTGGTACTGTGTATTCAGAAAGTCTTTTCCATAGCAGCTGTGCATTTTTTCTTTCATGAGAATGGTAGTTGTCAAAGTTTGGAGTGTATGGAGTTCTCTGTGGGGTGGCTTGACCAGTGTTCAGCACTAGCTCTGTGTGAACCCTTTCCCACCAGCAGTCTTGAGTGGATGTACTGAATTCTCATCTTGCACTGACTGTATCAGTACATAAAACACTACCTCACTCTTGTGTGGGTGTCTTGGCAGTTCATCTAAAACGGTATTAGATTCTTGTGGTTAGGAAGAGGGGTTTGTCCTGTTCTGCTCATGTGCAAAAGTTGCTATATCTCACTTAAAACACGGGCTCCAGACCTCCAGCTCCAGCTTTCTGGGAACACAGAGTCAGCTCTCAAGAGTCTTGATACTCCACATTGTGCCTTAGGGTCATAAAGCATACATCTGTAATAGGAAGCTACATGAGGCAGAGCAGAATTGAAGTGCTGGCACTTAATACCTACTTGGAGTATGGGTTTTTTGGTAGTGGTGGGGTTGCATGTTCTTCATCATGTTTTTTGCCAGTTAATCTCATTCGGAAAAGGCTGGGCACAATTTAACTATGTATATGCAAACCAGTACGATTTACATCAGTGTCGTCAGAGCCTGAAAAATGCCCATGTTGTTTATTAAAATGGCACAGCAAGAATGTGACCAAGAATTCAGTTCTGAATAGAAACATTTCATTTTCTGTGAGTTATGTGCTTGCATTGACATATACTACTGTGGAATAGGCAGAAAGATGAAGAACGTAAATGGTTCACATTAATAACATTGTATACATTGTAGTGGACCCTGAAATATTATAATCTTTTTAGCAAAATGTATATTACTTGGTAATAGATGCTACAGAGTGGTAACTGAGAGTAAAAAAACACACAAACTTTATATTTGAAAGAGGCAATGACACAGTGAGTGTATTAGGTTTTATGGTGACCCTTAGAAAAAGTTGTTCTCTTTAATATTGGCAGTGCTAACTGATGTAAAGAGAAGTATTTGCCAGAATTTCATAAGTTTTAATTTCAGAGCTGGATCCCTGGGATTGGCAATATTTTATGACACAGAACAGATAATTGTCTGTCTAGATTTAATCTGTAACATGCTATGATTTAAATTGGGTAGGTGATATATGAACTTTGTATATAAATGAATTTCCCTGAAAATTTCTCTTCACAAGTGTAATATGAAAGTGTACCAAATTGTAGAAGCTACACAGTTTATGTGTAAGTACCATGACAATGCAATAACTCTAAGCAGAGAAAAGTTACTTTAAAATTATTGTGTCTGAGGGTGTCAATAGAAAGAAAAGCAACTGGAATAAGGACAGCTTTTTGTCACAGTGACTTCAGAAGCTGAGAGGGCACCTGACAGTCAATGAAAATATCTCAGTTTCTCTATTGGAGGGGCTTTGTTTGCTTTGCTTTTCTTGAAATGAGTAATTCAACATAACTTGAAAGTTCGTATTTCATATTGCTATATTGTGCTTTGTGTGGTCTGATGACTGGATATAAACTGACATGCTGCACTGCTCATGTCACATGGTATCAGATTTTTTTTTTTTTGTCAGCTTGTAGGTGCCATGAAGTATTTAGTTTGTTCTTCTCATTGTAAGAAAATGCCTAATTCCAACTCAATATTCACCATTATAATATGTGAGAAGTTATTTTAATAAACAGTATGTCACAGCTTTCATAATTTCTTGTTCCACCTTTCAATTAACACATCTGGGTGGACAAGCCAAGGTATAAAATGGCAGACACAGAATGACCCAGAGAACTTTATCAGTCCTGCATCTTCTACTAGTTATTCTTACCAAACAAAAATGATTTCACACAGAACAAAACTGACTGGTTATGTACATTTAGTTGTTAAAAGCCTTTACCATTTGTGCACCATGGCACAGTAAACTTTGAGGAGGAAATTGGCTTCCTGTTCTTTACACTAGGTGAAAATATGAATGTTAAGGTTTGAGTACAACGTTATTTATGCACTAATATCAAAATTACAGCTATGTGCTCTGTGTGTCACTTCGCAGCTGGAAATCAAATTATACTCCTGCTGGAATATTGGCACATTGGTATCAGCTACAGCAGCTGCTTTGCCTTGTCTGACTTTTCTTGCTGTTGCTACTAATGAAAAAGGAGGCTGCTGTCGCTGCTTTTAACAGACTATTTTTCTCCTCACTTGAAAAGCAAGCAGACAGTCTGGGTCTTCTCATAACATAAAAGCAAAAGAACATTTAATTGCTGCTGAAATGCTTGTACAAAAGGTCACCAAACAATGTAAGTTCTTATTTGGTACTGAACTTTGAAGTGAAGAATTATGGATTGTAGAAGGGATCCAACAGTTAGTTGATGTACCAGATCTCCAATATATAGAAAAGAAGGAGAAAGTAGGCCTAACGTGATGGGAGTTTCCTAGCAGGCAAGGAACAAGCTTGTCAGCCATCTGTAAAGAAGGTGCTCATGGAGCACGTTTAAGGAAACCGTTACACATTTTCATCTGTGGCCTAAATACAAGCACAGAAGGAGGACCACTGAGCAAATGAGTATGCAGAAACTGTAGTCTTAAGCCTAGAAGAGTTATGTACTGACAATGGCATGGCTTCTCAAAGGAGGCATGAGGCACTAACTTTTAAGTACCTACTTACAAGGCTTCCAAACCCATTGTGGCCCTAGGGGAAATAGTAAATATGAAGAAAGTTTTTGCCCCATTAAGAAAACTCCAGACATTCTATGCTAAATCAGTGATTAGTTAGATGAACTAGCTTCATCTTCCAAACAATGACAAAAAATAAATTGAGATTCTTTTCAAAAATGTAATTTTAAATTCATGTTGAACATAAAAAGAAGCCTGGTCCTTACCTGAGGGATTTTGCCTGGTTCAGATTAATAAAAAATCAGTTGTCTAATCAATATGATGGTATCACAAATTTTGTCTTCTGGGGTTGAAATTCTTTTGCTTGAACTAAAAGGAAGCCTTATTATTATTATTGTTATTTCTTTTTTTCTAAGGCTTTTTTACTGAATTGTCATTGCTCTTATTTTGCTAAGACAAATGTCACCCGATGAGCATTGCATATTTGCTATAGTGCAAAGACATTTTCAGAAATAAAAGACTTATTTCATTTCCAGGGAAAATCAATCCCACAGCCTCTCCATGTCACATACTTTTTTCCTGCTTCTTTAAGTGTTTTCCCTCCTCAAGAATTTTGTGTTATGTATTGTATCTTGGCAACATGCACAGAAAGAAACGTAAAGTTTTAACTTGGTAGGAATAAAAGCTGAAATCATTGGCAATGTTCTGATTTACATAAGTATTTAAAACAGAAACTTGAGACAACTCTTACTTTATGCACCATCTATACCCCATGCCATCAGCAGATAGGTTGATATGATTCCTGCTTTCAAAGATGTTAAACATATTTAGCAGTAATAGCTTCATACCTCCCATGTACTAGTTTGGACCCAAACCAAACTTCAGGACATCCTGGTACTGTTTATTGTGTACAGTATTGTGTACCTTTTCCTTTGTGTTCAATCATCAATCTGAAAAAAAAGAAACCCCTACCAGAAAGAAGTTCTGTTCCTCACATTTTTATAACTGTGTTCTCTTCTGCCATCTCCCATTTCACTACCTCATTTCAGAATATTATTCAGTGTTTGTGACCTGACAGAATCATCTGTCCTGATGTACAACATTATCCCACACTATTGCATCAGTAAACAGTCTCCTGAGAATTCAGCTTTACATACAAGAACTCATATCTCATCTATAGATTCTGGGATTTCTGTGGTATCCGATTAGAAATCAGCAGTTCTATTTCATAACAATTTATTTCTGTTTCAGTCATTCATTCAGACATTTTAGATGTCTGCACTTAACAAACCTTCCCCTTGAAAAACATTCGAGGAAAATAACAGTCTACTGAATAGCAGAGAAGGATGTAATACTGCTTTATACCAGCCAGTGAATGAAATGCACTTGTATTCAAATAAGAAGTAACATACCAGTAGATGGAGCTGATGGACATGCAGTTTATACCCAGAATTTTGTAGTCTTAATGTACTTTTGCTTGTGACATATATTAAACATGGCTTTTCTCATCACATTTTTATCCTAATCAAAACATCTTTTAGAAGGTGGAATGAAGAATCCAGTATGCTTAATTACCAAGAAAAGACTTAGAAGTCTTAATCTTTTCTGATGACTGATCTATCTTTAGTTCTACCATTTGTTTTAGTCGAATTTTGAAAACCTTATGAACTTTGCAGTTACAGCTCTCCACCCTTAGATCCCCTTGATGAGCAGGCAATGTATCTAGATTTGAAGCTTGATAAAGTCATGAAGTGCAGTAGCTTAAAAAAAAAAAAAAATAGCCACCTATATGTGAGTTATCCTCAATAAAACAACCTGCAGGCATGACCAGTCTCGTGAGACAAACACATGAACACCAGCTTTTTTTTCCTCCTGTTGAGGTGAATATGAACAGAATTTTCAAAAGTATAAAATATAGGAGGACAGTTTTTAACTGTGCTGAAGAAAAATATTTTCAAATGAAATCTAGGTCTGCCTAAGCCTTTACGTAGGATCTAACCAAACTCAGTCCCTACTATTAAAAAATGTGTCTGTACTTCCAGAAGCAAATGAGTTAACCCTGCTCATATGTTCTCTATTATTCCTCTCTTCCTCAACTTGAATAAACAGTTTCCAAGCAGAAAGTAATATTAAACTACCAGTTGTCTAAATAGTTTTATCAGCATCTTTTCCTCCTTACACCCAGCAGGATGACTCTAAGTGTATATTCTGGAGGGCCTGCTAATCTTTTTATTGCAATTAGCCTTTGATTAGGATCTGAGAATCAAGGTAACAGGACCAGATTTTCCCACCATTGATTAGGGAATTAATTAAAGGCAACTAGATGGAATTTAATGCTGGAAGTGTGCCACATTGATTATTCTTTAGCATTCTGCAGGAACATTTTCATCATTATCAATCTAACATTGTTTTACAAGATTACGTTTTTAGAACATGGTTTAAAGTGTGGATAGGTATGTAGAAAGAAATGTACCTGTGGGGGAAAAAGGCTCCAATGCAGTAAAGAAACAAACCTGTAGAACCTCTTACACTGACCTGATTATCAGAATGGATGAAAACCTGCAGTTCTAAGTTATATTAGTACTGCATTTTGGATTCTCACCTAGAGAAAACAGCACCAAACATATCCCAGACTAGGATGACTACAAAGTTTGTAACATCGTACATGGAACCTAAAACCGTTAGTGATATATCCTCTACTGGTATAAAGCAACATAGTTCCATCAGCTTTATAAATTGACAATTTATATCAAAAAAATGAACCTTCTTTTTCATTTTTCCTGCTTGCAATTAATCTATGGATATTCTGCCACTCCGTAGGTTGGGGTTTTTTTTGGTGTGAATGCTCTGACACACTGACAAAGTAACTGATTGCCACTAGATGACAGAAAAATTTTAAGAAAGACTTATAAATTGAAAAGAATCCAGGAATGATTTTTTTTCTGATTGAGACTTAGAATAAATTACACCAATAGAGGCAAAACAAAAGCTACATGAGTGTTTTTAAAATTACACATGTGGGGTTTCCATTTTATAGTAAAAAGATGTATCAGCAGGTGGTAATCTTGTACAAATAACCTGCATCTTACCACAATGGGATTGCTTTGACTGGCATGGATAAACAGTCATTCCTAAATACAATCTTACGAAATAAATGAAACTATTGTTAAACGGTAGATGAAAATAACATAGATTAAAATGCTGCTGAAAAAGATTCTGCTGCTGCTTTTAAAAAACCATAATGTTCTATAAGGTTGTCTAAAGAATGGTTCTTTTTTCTTACATGGATTTGTCTGGCTAAGACAGAGTCATTCTTGATATGTTTACAGATTTTTTAGTATCCTCAAAGGATATCTTAAGAAACTGCACTGTATTTCCTGTAGCCATAAAACCCACATATTTCTTATACATGAAAGGTGAATACATCCCGCCTAACTTTAGCAGTGGGATTAATCTCAACTAACTCTAGATACCTTCAGTATAGACATCTGTACCTGAGAAAGTTACCAGAGGTGCCATGTGTAGCCAAAGAAGAAAAGTCAGCACTTCTGGGTGTTTTTCATCTAGCCTGTTTCAGAGAACACTTGAGGATGGGATGAATTGTCCCCCTCAGATCCCAACTGTTTATTTGCCCAACCGCAAATAAACAGTGAGGTACACAAAACAGGAAGGTTACATTCTCAGGTCAGTTTTTAAATGACCAAATAATAACAAGGTTATGTGAATCAATCCCATAGTTCTAGGTAAGGTACGAATAGTACAGAAAACATTGGGCATAGATATGAAAAACTGTTGATTTTAGGAAATAAGAAAGAAGATAACACATCAGGTTTTGGTGTTTTCTTTCTGTTTGTGAAGAATATTTACAGCTTAAGATACTGAGTAAGACCTGACTTTACCCTAAGCATATATACAACTTTTTATTTTAAAACCATGCAAATAGATCTAGTCAAATGTACTTTTTAGTTCAGTAGTCAAATAAAAGAAAAAATGGGCCACTGGTTACTTGAAAAGAAAACTAAGTATTTTGGGTTTGGTGCTTTCAGAAGACTGAAAAAAATCTAATAATGAAAGGTACTGTTTATACTAAAGCAAGATGGAGTTTATGTGAATATTTCCTCAGTTTTCTTTTATTAGAACTTTTGAAGCAAAGTGTGCTGTTTTGAAATGTAAAGTATATTCTTGTTAAATAGGAAAAGTTTCAAATTTACATTGCCTTACTTTTGTGCTTGAGGCAAATTGCAGAGCAGAACCTGAGTGGCTCTGCTTGAATAGGGGAAAAAACATTCTTAATATTAGCTTTAGGGAGACTATCTGTGCAGGCATTGTTAAGTTCAGTTACTGCATAAGACTTTTGCATACTCAAAGTCTAAATTATTTTATAATTATTTTTAGGCCTGTGTTATTTGTATCCTGAAAAACAGAAAGAAAATGATTTAGTAAAGAGATCACAGAATCACAGAATGGATTGAGGTTGGAAGAGACCTCAGGGTGTAACCAGGTCAAACCCTCCTGCTCAAGCAGGCTCACCCAGAGCCCATTGCCAAGGACAGCTTTTGAATGCCTCCAAGGAGGATGACTCTGTAGCCTCTTTGGGAACCCTGTGTTGCTGCTTGGTTACTGTCACAGGAGAAAAGCACTTCTTAATGTTCAGAGGGAACATCCTGTGTTTCAGACTGTGCCCATTGCCAGTGTGCAAGGGCACATTGCTGGTTCATGTTCAACTTGGTGTCTGCCAGCATGACAGGTCCTTTTGTGCTGAGCTGCTGTGGGACCCCAACTGGATGTACTAACGCATGGAGTTGTTCATCCTCATTACGTGTAAGGCTTTGCACCTCTCATTTCTCCAGCCTGTCAAGGTCCCTCTGAATGGCAGACAGAGAGATGACCCTCTGGCATATAGGCCACTCCTCCCAGTTTTGTATCATCAGCAGATTTGCTGAGGGTCAACTTTACCCCACCATTAACATTTAATGTTTAAACAATCACAATGTTTAGTTGTTTATATAAGTATTGTCCATCTCTGCCATTCCTGAAAACATAAAATTAGATTTTTTGCACCCCACTGAAGAAGATTTTTTTTATATCTATTTGGTATTTTAGATAGCTCAAATATGGATTGCTATATAAAGTTAAAAACCTAAGAAAATAAAAAATGGGAGAATGGAACATAGGAAAAAAAACAAACCCACAAGTTGAGATTTGGACTTGACTTACATTTTTGTTTGGTCAGTTATTTCTTTTTTACTCGTATTTTGCATGACCACTGGAGATGCCTTGTTACGTTATTGAAAGTTGTCCTGGAACAGTTGTTACAATCTGAAGATTTTATATTAATATTTTTGCAATAAAGTTCATTCATGATAAAATGTTCATACTGCATTAGCTAGAAATTAATACTCGTAGCATAGCAAAAATGAAACATTATCGTGTTTCATATGTTAAATATCTTAAAGTGCACTACAGCTTACGGTGTAGCAGAGGCAGCAATTGCTAATAGAAAATGAAAGATAGGTGAAATAAAAAGTCTTAGTCACATGAAATGATAGATATCACCATTTTGAAAGCAAAGCAATGAGGAAGCTCACCATTTTGTGACCGGAATGAAGAAAACTACATTTTTCATTTGCCATAACATTATGCCACCTAGATAATCATACTTTTTAATCCAAGTATATATGTACACACATACTGTGAGAAATTCTGCCATTACACAAATGGTTAACTGCAAACATAAAGCATCTTCTACATTTATTTTGGTCATGCTCCTTATTTCAGCTACACATTCCCACCAAAACTGAAGTCCGGTGTGTTGTAATTTTTATCTTTTTTTTTTCCCCAGCAATTAATTGAACCTTGATATAGTATTTTAGAACATGAGTAGGTGTTGCCCCTAAGTTATCCCAGTATCACTGATTCTGGTTATGTTTTAAAAAATATCAAACTATTTAAATGCTCAGATATGATGTGTTATACCTGCAATTAAACATACATTTTTTAAAT
>NW_009925860.1:8654-50069 GCF_000696875.1 Nestor notabilis | reverse complement strand
AAAGAGTGTGTTTCTCAGATCATTTGGAGTGTAAGGAAACATCCTATTTACTGCTAGTGATCAGATATAAGGATTATTACAACACAGAAAGTAATATTGTTATAATTAATGACAAATTTGAGACGAGATTCAATACATAGACCTTTAAGTTTCAAAATAATCAACATAGCCAACCAAGTAGTACAGACATTAAAATCTGTCATTTTCACAAAGATTATCAAAGTAATAGTACAAGAGTGGCTATAAGCATGGAAAATAATTTTATCATATTGCAGTGTATGCTCCAAGTCAACGATGCTCTTCTCTACAAGGTAATAAAGCCAACAGCAATGTAAATCAGTTAGTCTAAGATAAGTGTAATGAGAGAAAGGACAAACCAGTGTGCAGGATGAATAAGAATGACATCAATACATTCTATTTTGAAAGATTAAACGTAGTAAAATATTGAAACTAGAATATATCTTAAGTATGATATGATCTCAGAAGGAAAAATGATTTTCTGAGTCCTCAGGAAAAAGGTTATTAGTAGATCTGAAATAACCATTGTAAGTGTAAAAAAGAAAACCTTTCATTAAATATCATTCCATTAAAAATCATTTCCTCCCTTCTTTTAATTTATTCAAATCTTTGTTCAACAAATAAAGGTTAAGAAATTTTACTGGATTTCAATCATGCATGCGAAAGAGTATAAATTTATCAGCCTTATTGAGTTTAATTTAGGCATAGATTGAAAATCTGAGTTTCAACAGGGCGTAGTTGTAGAAGCTGTGCCCATTATTCAAATATGACTTGGAAAACAATGACCTGGAACAAATTAACTTTAACATGTTTATTTGTGAAAATACTGTATCTTAGACTTTTGAAAATGTTGTAGTATATATTTGCAGCACAGACCTAAGTACAGGGGAAGGTGAGTACAGTTAAGTACATTACAAGAGAGAACAATGTTCTTCGGAAAAGTGAAAATTCATGATCAACCTACTTTTAAAGCATGTGAGATCTAGTTAGATCCTACTTCAGAAAACTGCAGAATTATGTTTGGAGAGATGCATTTTGGGCTAAGAGAGATGAATACATCACCTGGACACTTTTTCTCCATATGGCTGATAATGTCGTAACTGAGTTAAACAATTTGGGGCAAAGGTGGGGTCTTGAAAAGGAAAGTGTCGTGGTTCAAGCCCAGCCGGCAACTTGGAACCACGCAGCTGCTTGCTCACTCCCCCTCCTGTTCCTTCCTCTCCCCGCTCCCGGAGGGATGGGGAGGAGAATCGGAGGAATGTAACTCCCATGGGTTGAGATAACAGCACTCCAGTAACTAAGGTATAATACAAACCACTACTGCTACCAATAATAACGATACGAGCAATAACAAGGGGAGAGGACACAACCGCTCACCACCCGCCGACTGATACCCAGCCCGACCCGAGCAGCGATCTGGGCCTTCCGGGTAACTCCCCCCAGTTTCTATACTGGGCATGACGTGCTGTGGTATGGAATACCCCTTTGGCCAGTTTGGGTCAGGTGTCCTGCCTCTGCTTCCTCCTGGCTTCCCCTCCTCCCTGGCAGAGCATGAGACTGAGAAAGTCCTTGGTTGGAGTAAACATTACTGAGCAACAACTAAAAACTTCGGTGTTATCAACATTGTTCCCAGACTGAAAGTCAAAAACACAGCACTGCACCAGCTACTAAGACGGAGAAAAAATGACTGCTATAGCTGAACCCAGGACAGGAAGGAAGTGCAAAAGATTACTTTATTAACTTTTTTATGGTGAGGTGTTTTTTCCCCCAGGTATATGGAAGTGATAGTGACATAAGCAGTAGAAGGACATTAGGACATTTTGGCTGTGCAGTTGGAGCCAAGAATTATTTTTGAGCAAAGATAGTATAAGGCACTACCACCTACAGAACAAATATCATATTAAGGCTTTGCAAGTACAGAAGGGCTAAGAGCATGATGTCAGTTCTAGCCATTCTTCTGAAGTCTACCTTGTGGTCTAGCAGTGACACACTTCGACAGATAATGTATACCTCATCTTTATCTGAAATACTCAGTGGTATTATTGTCTTGCTACTGTTAGAGACAGGATCTGGGGTCATTGCTCTGCCACAAGACAGTAATGACCTGTCTGTCTTCCAGGAGTGCATCCAGAAGAAGAAAGGCGCTGGCAACCTCAGGAAAAATCAGCAAGTGCAAATCAAATGTTTTAAAACTTTCATTTTCCACAAACTTGTAGTTTTCAAGTGAAGGTAAATGAAAGGGAAGAAAGGGATAGAAACAGCAAAGAGAAATGTTTTGCTTTGCTTTTTTTTTTTTTGTTTGTTTGCTTTGGTTTGTTTATTTATTTGTTTGTTTGCTTTTAATATCTCCATCAATTCTAAAGACCACAGAATAATTTGATGTGTTTTGCCAATTATACTATTGGTAAAGCAAACTAAAAAGTCAATTGGTTAAAAACATAAACTAAAATTTTTTATTTCCCATATATATGACCAGTGAAAAATGTGTAAACCATGGAAATACTACAAAGCTTTCAGAAAGAAAAAGTAATTTCTAAAGCTCTTTGAAATACATTTACAACAAAAGCTACAATAAAATAGCTTCAGATGCAGGGTTAGGTTTGGTTTGGTTGGGTTTTTTTTTTCAGAAAATATGGCTTATATATTACTTACTACTCTGCTGCTGAAATTTCCAAGTTTTTCATCACCCAAATGAAAAATATTTCGAATGAAGTTACATAGTACAGTGCAGTCATAAGGCTTATACTCTATTCCTATGTCGATGCAACATTACAAAATAGTATGTTATGTGCATGTGATATCATGGATCATTTTTTAAAGCTCCCATTTCTGGATTTGCTGGAGGCAAATGGAGATGAAGATGGTTTGTTACCTTGACTCTAAAAGAAAGGAAGAAGGAGGAAAAGAAATAAAAGCTGAAATAATTTGTAGCATTATTAAACTATTGTAGCATCACTTTTGTATTCCATTGTGATTCACCAAGAGATTTAAAGCACAATCATAAAGTCTTGAATCCCAAACTGTAAGATATTTTTTTTTCTAAAATGATTAATATCATCTGTGGAGATGGGTAACACATTAGCATGATGAACAGCAAAACCTCCCTAATTATTCAACAGTTACCTAAGAAAAGCAGTTATATAGTATAAAATTCCTTCAACACTTAAAACTTTATATTATTAGCTTGTTTCAAGCCACAGCCATTACCAAACCAGAGGTAACCTATTATTATAAGCTTATTATTTAAGAAACTTCTCTACGCGTACTTACATCAGTCCCAGGAATACGATACATAGAGAAATGTGCCATAAGAGTTCTTTAAAATACATTTGTGTTTGAGGAGTGGAAACAAAATTGGTAGAAAGGAAGTATGAATTAAAAGGCAAAATTCATAAACCACAAAAATTGACTGTGCATAAGGAAGGTTTCAGAAAGATGAGAACTATTATGATTATCAAGCTATTTCTGAGGGAAGTAATTGAATTTCTAATACTGTAATTGCATAAAACTTGAACAGAGAGAATATATATATACACAGATTCAAGCATGAGAGACCTAAGTGATAAAAAGACCTTTTGAGGGTTAAAATACTCAGAAAACCTATCAAAGACTTTGAAAAGCACAGGAGAAACACAAGTGGTATATGTACCTGTGTGTTCAGCACCCATCAGTGTGGAGGTAGTCTGGGCTAGGGTTTGGCAAAGAGCAAGCGCTTCCAGGCAAAAAGCCTCCTTTTCCTCAGCCATTTTAGGTATTTCCCTTCCCTACAGCTATTCTCCCCAAGCTCAGTAGGACTATGCAAGATACTATTAAATGTGATGAAACTAGAGGACTGGAAAAACTGATCCTAAAGTATTTGCGTATAGGGGCTTTCATGAAACCTGAAGAAAGAAACGGGAGATGTTCTGTTAAACTAACTCCTCTTCTTCCTGGATTAGAGCTGTTTGATGATGTTTTGTCTTCTTCTTGGTTGAAGTGAAGGGTTAAAGTTGAAAACAATTCTGAGCTTGTAGTTTTCTGCCAAAACCAGGAAAAATCATGACATATTTGTTATACACAAAAGGTATTAAATAGGTGGCAAGAATACAACTAAACAAGTATATTGGAGAAAAAACAAAGACAAAAGATAACAAGAGTTATTAGATCATTCTCCCAAAGGTTTTCTGCCCCTATCAAAGTGCAAGATCAGAGGAGACAGATAAAATATTACAGCATAGAATAGGGAATTAAAGTATACAAGTTAGAAATAGCCGAATTGCTGTATGAAAGCTTTTAAAATATGTATAAAGAACACTAAAATATGCTGACTGTCTGTGCTTTGCACACCATGTATTCATTTACCTGCAAGACACTAAACTCAGAAATGTGGAGTTTTGAATATGAGTACAAAACCACTACATCTTCAGATCTGGTGGGCTTTGCTAGAGAAAAACTGAATGGAGTACAGCAGTCTTTTCTTAAAGTACATCTGTACTTGGAGAAGTGACTACCTGAAATACTTACAAGTTCCCATTTCTGCGTTAAATGGTACTTCACAACTGTTAATACTTTTAGTATCAGAACATCTTGGAGAAAATGGAAATCTTGTTATACATATTCTATAGACAGAGAACATAAAGGTGAATTACTAATTCATTTTGGGTGAAAAAAGTGTTATTTACCACACTAAAAACATTTTATTTTGGGACTCATGATAATATTTATAGGTCACTGAATTCTTAACAAATTCCTATAATGGGTAAACCTAAGTCTCTTGACCGCTTGTGGCAGTATAAGTGTTGGTGTCCTAAACTCAGTTGCTCTAAACTTGTCTTACAGTGAATAGGAAGAGCAGTCATTTCCAAAGGGCACTACATGTCATGCTTAGACAAGTAACTAGCACAGGTGAGATTAATGTGGTTCTAATTTAATTTATTCAAGGGACCCAAAATATCTACTTTTGATTTAAATGGATAAAATTTCAAATATGTAGGAAATTATTCATATGCCTGAGCACAGGTATCTAGAGCTGTTTCAAATACTTGAGGGCATCGATACCTCTTGTAGATACAGCAGAGGACATATACTGTCCATTGGAACCAACAACCAAAGCTGACAAATGCTATGCTAGCAAGAGCACCATCATGAGCTGGATGGTAGCTGAGCTCACACCAAGGCAGAGGTAGAGCTGGGTCAGGACAATTCTCTGCTTTTCCTGGTCAGGTTGGGCTGCCACAAGGCTGTGAACTCCTAGTTATGTGTAGGTCCAGAAAACAAGAAACAAGGAGATGGACTCCAAAAGAGTCAATGAATAAAATAGTGTAATAGGTTTGGTACTGGGGACTGGAACCTGAGATCCCTCCTGGTGGTTTTTTCAGGCATCGCAGCCCTGGCTCTGGGATTGACTGCCTCAAGCACCCCCAATCCCATGTGCCCATGCAACTCCAACATCTCCTATAGTTGCTAAACTGTAAGACCTCTTACTTTTTAGTATAGATCAGCATAGCCACTGAACAGAAGGATTTGGTACTGAGGCTCTGTAGGTCTGTATTCTGCTTTATCAGGAGCACAGAAAAAGCTGGAGAGTGTCTCACACACCAAATGCCCACTTTAAGTCTACATTCTAATAAAAGTTCATGAATTATGTAGGCAACACAATGAGAACATTTGAAATGGTGTTTGCATCTGTTGTGAGACTTAAAATTTAATGGATTCTTAAGTAATTAACATGAGATATTTACCACACTGAGGTATACTGTAGGAGTTGCTGAATACAAAAATAAACATAATAATATGCATAAAATGCTCATTACTAGCAGTATTGTATTTTATTTTTTAGAGGCAGTGCTTAAGAGGACTATCCAAATTGACAAGGAGAATATGAAATAATGTCATTCCTCTGTTGTTTGTTCATTTGGGTTTTTTGGAAAAAGAAATCTTTTGTCATTTACAAGATGACAGACTACTTTTATGATAGCTTTGATGTGACATAAGGCAGCATATCCATAATCTAGCATGATACAGTCATTTTTAATATATATGGTATATGCTCAATGAATGATTGACTCTTTGTATTTTCTTACAGGGAGCCCACAGTTCTGCAGTTAAGAAACAAGAGAGGTAGTCAAAATTGTCTGAAGTTTGTACATTACTCTGCCATCAGCTACTTTAAGAGACTCTGTCTGAATGCAGAAAGGCATTGCAAAAAGCCACCAGCTAGAAGGTAAAGACAGACCATTTCAGAAATAATATGTAAATAGCTTTTTATTTATGAAGATTATAAATTATGGGGCTGAACTGGAGGACTTGTAAGTTCTCTTTGTTTTGTTAAAACTGGTTCCTTAAAAATGTCTGTTTCTTATGACGTAATGTAAAGGGAACATCTTAGGACAGGCAGTGACGTCTATGCAATAAACAAAGATGTGATGAGTCTATCCAAGGCAAATGAAGGCTCTGCTTCTCCATCACCTTGGGATGGGCACTTATCAGAGCAATGTCATTTAAGGCAAAAGCAGGGAAAAACATCTGGAAAGTGAAAGGCCTTGATTCTAGTCTGAATCTATACCCATCAGGTTAAGATAAGTAACTGAGTTGTCACTGACAAAGAGTAAGGATAAAGGGTAACGTATTTGGCAGAAATCTACTATATTGGGATCCACACCCTTTCCTATTTTTACAGTTTAGACTAGGAACAATAAAAAAGTAAATCAAGTCACCAGGATTCCTCACTGCTATTTGCACATCCTATGCCCAATGTGTCGCTTTTTTCCTGAAGAAAAACATGACCTGAAGACATGACGCTCACAACTGCAGCTGTATTTTGATCTAATATCAACAGGAAAAATCATGAGCTGTTATGCAGAGTGCCTCGTGAACTGTTCTTAGGACACCTGACTGCAAAATGAACAGTATGAATGAAAATGTACTGGGGATGAGGCAGCTCCTCTCCCAGGAATCTTGTTTCCAAACCAAACACATTAACCTGTTCTGCAAGACACCATCACCACCATGTTGTTCAATGAAAACCAGGTTACCTAATTAGAGTTAGTCAAAATATGACAGTGACTAGATCTGAACTTGTCTAGCAAGTGATGTGGAGGTTCGTCAACTAAAGATGCTACTAAGCTTTCACTGGTTCCTAAAAAACTTTCAGAAGAATTAAGGAAACTTCCTTAGTTACTGAGGGGAACAAAGATTTGTTTTTTGAAAAATTGCTTGGGTCTTCAATAGTTCCTCTTTTACAGAACGCTTGTGAAATCTGTATCTGACCCAAAGTAGTAATGAAATTATTAATTTATTCAAACAATTTTTACTTCAAATTTATCAATATAATTAAAAAAACCCCAAAACAACAAACCCTTAAAATGTGCCCTGAGGTTTTCAAAGAAGTCTTTAATATGAGTTCCAGTCTTTATCCTTAAAAAGATTACATAGTAAAACTTGTCCTGATGGCAGTTGGTGTAGGGTTGGAGCAATTCCAGAAGCTTTAGAAAAATGACTCTGAACCTAAATTCTGCTCTTTTTTCTATCCAGTGCTCTACAGGTTACAGTAAAAGTTGGTTGAGCATGCATTTCAAGGCAGATTTTGGCATATGGGTTTCCAACTTCATGAGGTTTATAATGTAAAATATTTTCTCTTTTTCCTTGGAAAAGGAAGGACAAGCAATACATTGAAAACACTTCTGCTGGCCCCAGAGGGCTAAGTGCTTTGCATTCTTCTTTAAGGACCTCCTCTGAATGACACCAGCAGTAACACTGATGGGATCTAGGAAAAACTATTTCCAGCTGCCATAAAGGTGGAGCTGCTCTATTACTATACCTTTTGTGGAGATAATAAGAAATATCAGTGATGTATTTGTGAGGATGCCACATAATCCTTAAAATGAAGATAAATTTTCATTATTTTCTCCAGTACCTTTAGCTTCCATAGACACAAAATAATACCTCTGGAAATAATACCAAAAGAATTTACTTACCAAAGTCTAACACCTTGATCTAACTAGTAAGTAAAAAATAAGGCATAATAGCAAGGATGTCTATGCCAGGTCTTGTTTCCCACAGTATTATTTTTTGGGTTGGATTACGCTTTATATGTACATGTCTTTTCAGAAAGGCAAGAATATCCCTAATTTCTTGCATAGAAACTTGGCTTTGGATATTCAAGAGTTAGGCCAGCTGGGAGGTCTGAAATGGCTTTCAAAATAGTTTTGTGATTTTAACATATTTCAGTTTGTCAGCAAAGGAATATGTATCTTAAGCTGAAACATGAGTGCTGGAGAACAATTGATAATCAATAAGTTATATCCAAAATCTTAAAGTTATATCATCACACAAAAGCTAAAGGAAATGGACGGTTCAGGGAACAGCACCAGCCATTGCATTGTCTTTACTACTGCATCACTTTGCCCTGGTGAGCAGCAAACACTCGAAGCAATCTGTTTTGCAGGATGCTGTGACTCTAGCAAGGGCAGGTGCAGGTTGGACGTGCCTGCCCTGGCACTTACAACATTTCCAGCCAGAAACAATGAATTCTGATTCTTTCAGACTATATCTACAGGGACAAATGAAATGTTACATTTTGACCAGCATCATGTAAATACTGCTGATTGTCTGCATCTGAGGGCCATAGTACCTGGAGAGGAGGGGAGGGCAGGGCAGGGAGCATGGCAGAGGCAGAGGGATACTTACGTGCACTGTAACATGTCCTCCTTTCTCACAATCTGTTCCCTTCCATAAAGGGATTTAATCAATGAGTACACATTGTTTTTCTTTATGAAACCATCTTCTCAGAGATCAGGTGACTCACTAATCAAACCAGCCTTTCTTCTTCTCTCTTTCCATTTTCCCAACTATGAGAGGCTATAGAGAAGAGCTCAACACTTTGTTTGCAAACAAAGTTACAGAATTTACCTTGTCACATTGACTGGAGTTCTTGCCTAATTTTTTTTCTTGGTTATTACCATAGTAACAGGGTGATGACTTCGTCGAAGAAAACGACGAAGAGACACCATAGTGTATAAGTAGCTCCTGAGCTGAGGATTTGATTCTTCTCTGTGCTGGAATTAATTCTTCCATTTATTAATGTTTTCTGTTGAACTGAAACTCTGAAACCTAATTATCCTAAATTGATTACAGATTGAATGCAAGACATCAAAACTGTGAGAAGTCCAGCAGAAAAAATGTAGGAACTGAAACTTCAGTTCACTGGTCCATGAATATCAGATGATGAATATGGGAAAACTATCAGGGAATATTCTGAAAGTGTTGTGGTTTTGGTTTTTTTTTCCATCTTCATATTGTACATTAAAGAAATGACACTGTGAAGAAGAATATGATCCAATACATAAGGTTTTCTTCAAAAGCCTTGAACTGTTGCAGCCCCATCAGATTCAACCAGAAAAATAATATTAAGAAAAAGTAAAAAGTATTCATCTGGGAAATCCTTCTCCATTACAGTGCAAAAGGTTGGAATACTATTAAAAGTCAAAACACTATTCCCAGTGTAGCCCTTTTGATTTGCTCTTTTGAATCTATCACACTGCTTTTTTGCATCTTTCTGTAATAGTTACAAACATAGCTTCAAGCATTCAAACAAGTATTAAGCCAATACTGTAAGGAACTTATTTGGCTTATCCCTTCTTTTGCTACCCATTGTTCAGTACCAAGGGGTCAGCTCTTCTGATAGCTGCTCATGATCATTTATTTGCTAGATTTGAAAGGAGCAATACTTGGCTACCTCTTCAGCTTGGGAAAAGTGCATAATGAACAAAGATGCTTTACTGTTCTCCTTTATATTCCATCTTAAAATTTTCCTTTTTCACATTGGCTGCAGCGATGCAGACTGCAGTCTCTGGGGCATAGCAGATAATTTGCCTCAGCAGTTTGTACAGGGTGCCTTGACTTCAATTTTGATGAAGAGCTTTGAAAGCCTCAATTTCCCTAAAGCTTATTTGAAATGTAACTGATAATTTAGATTTCCTTCATACACGAGCTGCTTTTGTTGCCATCAGAGAGGATCAGGGTTTTAGAATTCTGGTTTTGGCATTCGTATGTATGGTGTATAAGTTACCCTGTTTCTAAGCCTTTGGGCCAGGTTCAAAATGCTTGGAAGAAGCAGTCAGCTTAACAGAGGCTCTCAGGCTTGCTGATTTGCCAGCACAGAGGTCTCAAATGTAAGCAAATATTACAAATGGAATATCAGTGATACATTCAGTTCAAGCACTGACAGGGGTCTTCATCTCAATTCCTTTGGACACACAGGTTAATTCGGCTAATGAATGTTACAGTTCTGTACCCGATTCCCAGAGATTAGAACCTCTTATGGAGACAACTGCATAGTTCAAATTATATGGTTCAACTTTTAGCTCATACTGCACTAATCCATGCTTTTAGGGTAGGGGGCAAGATGAGGATTTTCCCTCCTCGTTCCCATATTTACTGCACTAACCTCATTATCTAACATACAAAGATTCTTGAAGCTTCCTATATACCTTATTCTCAGGATGGTCACTGTGACAGTCAGTAGTTGTGACATCGGCCTTTTAAGGAAGGCAAGCCCCATTTAAGCCTTTTGAAGGATTCTCATGAAACTTAATGACTTTAGTTATGGGAATCCATAATTACTTTCATTTTAAAGAAAAAAAGGTTTCCTTGAATTGTTTGCAATACATACATATTAGAGACAGATGTTTTCTGAGATAAGAGAGTGCAGATTTGCTTAAATGGAAGCCTTTCTGTGAAATCCTGGATTTTCATTATACTATTTACTCTAAGAGCATACCTTGGTGAGGGAAAAATGATGTGAAGATTCAATACCACCTGCTGTAAGATTAAATAAAACAGCTCCTATGAAAAAAATCAACCTACATTGCCAGAGCAGAAGGGGTCAAACAATAAAATACCCATTGTCTCCTGTCAAAGTAAATCACACTAACAGGTTGCTATGGCACAGGTGATATGAGATACTTGATAGCAATATTTTTAAGATGGGAAATCTATATTATCTAACAATAAAGGCAGCACGGTGAGAAGTGTTTATCTCAGGTTATGAACATACATCTAGGAGCAGGGAGGCGGCATGTATTGCCTAGCATGTTGCTTTAATTTCCTGGGATTAGTTAGGCTTGTTTTTTTCTCCTTAAAGTCTCTGATAAAAACACTGCTTGATAATGTTGTCTGCTTTGATCCATAAATTTAGGAAACACTCTTGACTAGTTCCTACAAGCCTCATGGTAACAGAAGGGTGGTCTACATGGCCTCATTCTGGACAACACTGGTGAGACAAGTGCAGCCCTGTTGGTTTACTCTTGTTTTCCACAGAATCAGTGCTGATTTGTGGACAGTTCCTTCTCTCTTCTCCCTTACCTCTTCCCTGTGATACTCTCAGATGATGTGAAGTAATCAGGCCCCATAGTCTCAATCACAAAAGGACCAACTTCATCCCTGATTCATGAAGCATGTTTCCGTAGAGGAAGGTAAAATGTTATCTCATTTTCTCTTCATTCACTAGCAAATTGGTCTTGCAAAACCAAGCTCAGGAGGCTAAATACTTTGTTGTGTATGTAGTGGTGAAGGTACAGAAATAGGGACAGAATAGAATCTATGACTTTCTGGGTTAGTTTCAGTACCCTAGTATGTTGCTTCTGGGTAATTACAATGTTCAGGACTGACCTTAATTTACGAGGGACTGAGGGTAGCATTTTCTTGCTGGGGAAGGTAAAGGTTTGCAATACAATTCCTGTTCTATACAAAACCCACAGTCCCCTATCCCAACAAGTTGTTTTAGTCATTGACTGTCTCTCTGGTTTGTTTCTACAAACTCAGCACAATCAGAATCTGATCTGGATCATTAGGCAATAATCTGCTACAAATACTTATTAAAAACAAGTCTTCTATAGTCTGCTGCCAACTGCCCAGCTGAGAATATCTTGCAAGGAAGATGGTGTGTGGGGAGGAAGAAATGACACATAGGGCATAGATCTGAATAAATATGCTGAACCATACTGCCAGCTTTAGAAGTGGAACATTTCATTATCTTGATAGCTGCTTTTGGAAATTTAGGAGTATACCAATAGTAAGTAGACAGTGAGTTTGCATGTGCAGTCAGATTTGTAACTGCAAAATTATGCTCTTGAGATTTTGCTCTCTGGTTTGTTTTTGGTTTTGTTTTTTTTTTTTTTACACCTTCCACATTTTCACAGTACATCATATTTTTCACTGTGTTTCTAGAACTTCACAGAAACTTCTGAGATCTCCCATTCTCCATTCTCCCATTCCACGCCTCTCAGAATCTGAGTGTCTGAGCAGAACCAGAGTTTGCATTGCCAATAGAGCAGACATTGAAATGAAACACTCCTGATTTCTCTCACCCAGAATTTTTTAGCTAGAGTCCATCTGCTCACCAGTGCCTATTTAGGAATGCACAACACCTTTTCCTTCTTCCATAGCAGCCAAACTGAACAAGAGTGGGTGGAAATATTAAAATGACACTTTTGAACTGAACTGTAACTTTCTATTAAATGAGAAGGAGAGGGAGGAAAAAAGTGACATGTCTCTGCTATAGATTCTGAGCTGGAACTGAAAAGGCAGAAAATATTTGTTAAAACAATCATGGCTAAATTTTCAGTAGTGAACAGATTTTTGCATTGTTACCTTCAACATCAAAAAGTAACCCTTTGTGTAAATAGCTCATATTGACCTGTAGTCCACTGTCAGAAAAAAAGGAACATTTAATGACAAAAAATATTTTTTACATGGATTTCAAAAATCTGCTGAAAGATGGAGGGCATGATGGGGTTCTGCTGAACGTTAGAAAGGTGATGCATTAAAAAAAATAGGTTTTCAAATGATTCTCTGAAAATTATGATATACGATGTTTCACCCACAGAAAAATGTGAATGAAAAATTTGACACTAATTATGAAATGAGACTTAATAGTCAATGGGCTTGAATTTCAAATATAAACAGCTCAAACAAGGGAAATATTATTTCCTATCACATTTCTTTCACCACTCCATTGTAGCACAGGATTTGAGCACTTTGTCACGTGCTATAGTGAATATTCCTCTTATCTGGAACTATATAATTGACATTACACAAAGCAGGTGCTAGCCACATTCATTTGCTGTTGCTTTCACTATGAATTGCAACAGCTGCCAACATACTCTGCTGCTTTTAAAGACATACATATATTGTGCATTTCTACTGCTGTCTGTACATCTCAGAAGAGACATAAAACCATAAGCTCTGAGCATATGAGGTTATGAAGAATCTTATGCAATGATATGCTTACATCCTTCAGCTGCTATAGTGAATGCCACAATAAAGCTCTTACTACTGTAAAAGATTTCTAAGGTACAATGAGGAAAAAGTAGAATTTTACCCATTACCTGAAAATTATATTCTTCAAGTTATCATAAGCTTCACATCTAAAGATCAATGCATCCCAAATCACCACTGAAAAGCAAGCTCCATAAACATATGGAGTACCTGTAACAACTGTTAAAACCAATAGTAACTTTGGGTACATACTACCACTTCAAATAAGACTGTTCATTTAATTGGCTACCTTTGTAATTTTATCTTGAAAATTACATCTGATAAGTCTGTGTAGCTTGTCTGTAGGCAACATAACATCATGCCTGAGATTGGAAGAAAAAAATTAAAATTGCTGCATCCAGTGATTCCTTCCATAAAAAATTGTTTCCAATACATCCTCATGTAGTGATATATTTTCCATACAGAACCTATGTCTGGAATTTGAATTTGAAACCACCTAGAAAAAGGCCTCAGATTTTAAAGAAGAATGCAGAGATCTATTAGCAAAGATAAATAATCTTACCACCCAAGTGAGATCTATTAGTAAAGAAAATAATCTTACCACCCAAGTGTTTGGTTTCAGTATAGAGAATTGTGGTATTAGGAGTTTGTTCATAGCTAGGAAGTTCCATTTGTATAATTGATCTCTACACCTGATGTATTCACCCTAATCTGCTATTATAGATAGAGTCTATATATAGGTATGGATTCAGCACTGGAAAGATAGCCCACACTGTAGTGGTTGTGAGAAATAGATGTGCTCATTTACCTCCTCTGGTTGGAAAAGAAGGCCAGCTTGGCTAGTTCAGATGATGTTATCTGCAGCTATAGATGGCAAAATTACGGAGGTCAACCCCATCCACAATAAAAGAGCCTTTTTACACAGAAAATAGCCTTATTTAGAATATTTTTTTGTACAGAAGCTAGCCTTTTCTTTGAGAGAAGAACAGCAATAGGTCTACTTAGCATGTGCCAAAATTTGCTCTGGTTTAACAGTTTTAGTTCTCCACGTATCATTTATCTACTGACTCACCAGGTACATTCCTACAACCATGTAACATCTTTTTCCTCCACTCAGAGTTTGATCTTATACCAAAAAAGAGACCAAGAAAGTGAAAATATGTCTTTTTGCTTCAGTGGACGTCAGACAGAAACCTCAAAGCACCCTGAAAAAGGCAAATACATTCCTTATTGAACAACACAGGCCTTGCTGTACCTGCATTATGTAAAGTGACAGTAGAATTGTATGTTCTGAACTCCTCTTTTATTCTATTATAACCATTCCTTTTATGCAATCTTCTGCGTCAAATGCCAGGTGACAATACACTGACATGCTTAACATTAATGACTAACTGATAAACAATGGAAGTCAAATGATTTGTAGTCTTTGATTATACTTATACTTGAATAGGATGTTTTATGTAAGTTAGTCCTTCTGAAAGTGCCTGCTTGTCATTCTTCTGGCAGGCAGGATATAGTTCAGGTAATTCACAAACCTCTTGGGCTTAAGATTCAATGAGTGACTGGCGGGATTTTTTTCTGTATATAACGATACATTACCATAGTTACATTATTGAAAGGCTTGGAAAAAAGCTCTTATCTCATAATACAGGTGTCACACTTGACTGCTACTGTAGTAGCTACTGATACTTAAACCCACCATAGTGTGCTGGGTCAGCGATGCAAATGTGTTATTTTGGGTTTGGTTCCTAAAGGTTTCAGTATATTGGAAGGTTCTGACTCCTTGCCTTGAATTGTGGCACATCAAACTGTATCCTTGAATCAAGAGCTGACTAGTAGACTACACTTACAGAAAAATCTGTCTAAATTTTCCACTATATGAAGTTTTTCAATCCCTAATATCTCAGAGCCATGGCAAAAATCTACACTACTGAGCAGAAGCTGGTGCCTTGGAAATACATGGAAATTGTTGAAGCTGAAAATATGTCTGATGGGATCAAAGAAAGGGCTGGTGCCTATTAAAGAACTTGGAGTAATAAGGTTATTTAACATGTATACTACCTGTTCATTTAGAGGTGAGGTATGTCAAGATTATTATTATTGCTGACATCATATTCCAGAAAAGAATATTAATCTTGCAAAGCTAAGAGACTTAAAGTGAGGTTCCAGAGTATATATAAGTCACTGCACACACAAACTAAGACTGTGTGTGGAAAAGTTATCCTCTGAAACATTGACTATAATGTGATATATGAATAAACTAAAAAAGCAGATAGATTTAAATATCAGTATTTGCAAGATGGTGTAATGATTCTTGAGCTTTGCATATGTACCACTGTCCTGGTTTCAGCTGTAACAGTTACCTTTTTTATCCTCCCTAGTACTTGGTGCAGTTCTACGTTTTGGCTTTAGTCTGAGAAAAAAGCTGATAATACACCAATGTTCTGGTTGTTGCTAGGTAGCATATACCCTGATCAAGGACTCTTCAGTTTCTCATGCTCTGCCAGTGATGAGGGGCACAAGAAGCCGTGAGGAAGCAGAGACAGGACACCTGATCCAAACTAGCTAAAGGGGTGTTCCATACCACAGCACGTCATGCCCAGTATATAAACTGGGGTGGGGTGGGGTGGGGTGTGTACCTGGAAGGGCAAATCTGCTTGGGTCAGGCTTGGTATCAATCAGCAGGTGGTGAGCAATGTTATTGTGCATCACTTGTGTTTATTGTTTTCTTTTCCTTTTCCCTTTTTAGTTTTATATTCTCTCCCCTTGTTATTTCCCTTATCGTAATTATTATTGGTGGTAGTAGTAGTAGGTTTGTATTATACCTTAGTTACTGGAATGTTCTTATCTCAGCCCATGGGATTTACATTCTTTTGATTCTCCTCCCCATCCTGCTCAAGGGGGAAGGGAAGCAGGGGCAGTCAGTGAACAGCTGCATGGTGTTGAGTTACTGGTTGGACTTAACTACAACAATCCTTTTTGGAGCCCATCATGGGGCCTGAAGGGTTGAGATAATGATAGACCCAATCAAGGTGTGTCAAAATGAATTTGCTATAAGCATTCATTCAAAAGAATGTAAAGCCTGTGAGTTAAGATAAGAAAAGTTTAATTATTAAAATATAACATACTACTACAATACACTACCTGTATTATATATATTAAATGGCTGTTACAGCTGAAACCAGAACGACTACTAATAGTAATAGTGGTGGTGCTGTTTACCCATAACCAAAATAGGAACAGGAGGAAAACAGGAACCTGAGGAGACATAATCTCCTCAGGTGCCGGCTCTTTGCTTTCAGGTGCCCAGGAAATGTGCATCAAAGTCCTCTCTGAGTGAGAGTTTTCAGCAACTGAAAGTAATTGCTATCAAGGCAAAGTTCATGCCTCTTAATTCAGCCCTGACTTAGGGAAAATACAGGAAATCAGTGTTTACCAAAAGTACAGAGGTTTTAGCATCTGTTGTGTCTGAAAATACACCTTAAATTTTAAAACCCACCAATCTTTCAGAGCCCTGCAAATTTCATACCCTCAAGATCAGGAGGCCACAAATAAAAAATGAAGACAGAATGGTTTTCAAACAGCACTGCTCTACTAAATCAAGTAACTTACTGGCTAGTGCGCCACACAGAGCTTCTCTCCAGCAGGTCAGCCCTCAACCTGTACAGGTGCATGGGGTTATTTTTTCTGAGGTGCAGAATGATGAACTTGCCTTTGTTGAATTTCAAAAAGTTCAGATCCCGGTCTTATTTACCTAACTTACCCATCTGTCAGTAGTGTTGATATTTAACATAGAGATGATAAAATGGCAATAGCGTGCTTAAAAATAAGTGTAGCACACACACATTTCGTTTAGAGTTAGGCTGAGAAAGTTGGGGCTGTTCAGCCTGGAAAAGAGAAGACTGCGTGGAGACCTTATAGCAGCCTTCCAATATCGGAAGGGGGCCTACAAGGATGCTGTGGGGGGGGACTCTTCATTAGAGACTCTAGTGGTAGGATAAGGGGTAATGGCTTTAAACTTAAACAGGGGAACTTTAGGTTAGATCTAAGGAAGAAGTTCTTCACAGTGAGGGTGGTGAGGCACTGGAATGAGTTGCCCAAGGAAGTCGTGAATGCTCTAACCCTGGAGGTGTTCAAGGCCAGGCTGGACAGAGCCTTGGGCGACATAGTTTAGTGTGTGGTGTCCCTGCTCATGGCAGGGGGGTTGGAACTAGCTGATCTTAAGGTCCTTTCCAACCCTAACTATTCTATGATTCTATATTTGTGAACTAATTCAAGAGAAGCGTTGCCATTTCATGGAGTTAATACAGTTAAAAAATATTCAGCTAATACAGAAGCTAAAAGTTATGTGAGTTTACAGTGCTGAGAATCTTGTCCACAATTTCTGCCACGAGAAGTTGACCTTTGAAACAAATATGAAAATATTGCAATTCTACTGGCAATCATTTTCAGATCTTCCTCTTTTTTAATACTCAGCATTTGGAAGGCTGAGCCCAAATTTTTTGTAGAGCATTTCTTGAAATAACCCATTCTCCTTTCGATTTACTGGATGTTGGAGAATTCTATGTGGAAAATGTCATTTTGTTTTTCTCTATAGCCAACAGATTTTTATTCACATATATTCCTGTGAACTTTCAGTTCATTGTCCTCATGGAATGAGCTGACACTCACAGTTTTAAATGACACTGTATAATAGACTCATTGTCTCCTTAGGTGAACTGGTCTATTTCTTGCACTGCTTGGTGCATTATAAGAATATAGCCCCTTTCTTGTAGCTACATGCCATTTAACCTTCACAGAACTCTAGTTCTCTGGTTTCTCTTAGGAAGAAAATTCATTACTTTCTTTCCATAAAAGACTGTTGCTCTATCCCAGGGACATTATGAATGAGTTTATACTTAATACTAGATCTGAGAAGGTTATGGATATGTATCCAGTTAAAAGACCATCAAACAATTTCAATTCTCTAATAAAATAGGCTCAGTTTGTGGTCAGCTGAGTTTTTAAATTACTACTTTCCTTTTGTGCATGCTACATATTATTCATGCAGTAAATATCTGCAAGATGAAATATAGCAGCTGTCTATACTGTTTATATAATCCACCTCCTCTTCTTGGGTTACTCTAGTATGCTTGCAAGAAGAAAGCATGTGTGATTGATGCTTCCAGAATTTGTCGTCTATGCAGCAAATTTTAGTACAGGAGCTATACAAATATCATTATGTTTATAATAACAAATATGTTCCACTTTGTATTCACATGGTGTAGACTCACTGCTTATTAAAAAAGGTCAGGAGTTATCTAGCTGTTAACTATAAAGCTATAAACTATATATGAAGCTATAAATCTTCAACAAAATATATAGATTAATCTTATATGATAAGAACATAAATAAAAGGAAAACAGATGAGAACCAGGATAAAAGGAGGTCAAATACTAAAGAGTGCTGAAAAATTCACTTTATTCATTCACAGATTTAGGATCAGAAATTATCCTCCTTCCTCCAAAAAAAACACATTTAGAGAACGTGCAGATACTTCTTTCAGGCACTATTCTTTGAGAAAAGCTGTAATTTCCTCTAGGCATCATAGTTATTTGTTAATTGTGCAGCCAGTGAGGGACAAGCACAAAGGAAAGACTGTCCTTCTCATCATCAGTCCTACTAACAACCTGAATTAGTGCACAGGCAGTGATGCCTAGTCCTGTCCAGACCAAACATCCAGGTACGGGGGCTCTCCTGGGGTGTTGCTTCCATCACACCAATGTGTAGGCTAAACAAAAATTGGAGAAATACTACATTTTTAAAGGATTTTTACGTCAACATGGGGAGATAAAACAAACCAAAAAGATTATTTGATCTAATCTATAGAAGAATTTGGAAAAATATCTGCATAGGTGAACTATGTCCTAAGAATCATAATGATTTTCAGTTATTCACAGGCAGAATACATTATATTTAGGTTGGAAAACCTGGGGACATTTGGGATCCTTATAGGTAAGCAGTAGCTAAAGCATTTTTGATATTTAAATTTTTAGACTTGTGTACTTATATCCATTTGCAATTCTAGCCCTACATCTATATCTCTACATCTATACATGAATCCTGCCACCATGACCCCAGATTTGAATTCATTTGGGTAAAAACATTGGGAGTCATCAAATAGCTGTTGTTTGTCAGGAATTTGGAGAAGAGCAACAGAAACAGCAAAATAAATATAGCAGAAATAGCTAAAATAAAAAATAGAGACAGAGTGTTAGGCACGCCACACCTAAAGAGCTTCAGATTTGGATTCTCCAATTGACAGCACCAGGTGCATTTCTTTTCCAGCCTTGTTCAAAAGACACTGGAGATGTGAAGACTATAGATAATGGGTTAGGACTGGTTGAATAGAAATTAAATCATCTGTAGTCAACAAGATGCTCAGGTATAGAATCTTCATTGAATTAATATTGCTGTTGAATGTAATACAAATACCTGGTGTGCCTACTGTTACTTTGAGATGTGTAACTAATCCCATTCATTCCAAAAGGTGTATTTTTAAGGTTTTGTAACTCTACCAGCTTCCATGGGACTATGCACCTGCTTAAAATTAAGCACATGCTTCTGTGCTTTGCAGGATTTGAGCTTTGGATTTAGTAAAAGCTTAAAGACTGACAATAATAATAACAATAAAACTGCTACAATTTAGACAGTGACACTAAGATGGTTACCGCTGTGGCTACACTGAGCAATATATACCATAACATACAGCATAGTAACAGTAATTACACACTTCACTAGTTTTTATTGTAATGCATGCTATCATGTAACTTTATTTCCATCTTGTGCATATTAACCCAAGATACATTTGGAGTGTTTACTACCTGGGTTGTTTTAACAGAAACGAGGATTATGTGTTTAGTGTGCATGTAGAATAAAACAACATTTGTACCACTTACATGGAACCAGGAGTTATAACAAAACCTTGCATCTTCTAACCACAGGACTTTCAACTTATTGAAACAGCCTGCTTTGAGACTGTAGCCAAGCAAAATTTTTGCTTTACAACCCTACAGCCTTGAATTCCTAAAATATTGCTTTTCTTGTCAGACCCCTTCAGGCAAGTGCTCATTATGTTCAAAGTCTAATCAATGTATATAATTACAAGGCAAACAATGCTGAGCTACAGCATTGTCAAATTAAACCCAGTTTCACATACTGTAACTAGCTATGTACTTGAGTGCTTCAGCAATTTATACTATGTGGGGCACCCAAGTGACTTGGCTATATTTAAGAGAATATCATTGCTGTAGCCCCTCTTTCCATCTGTGGACTTTATAACTCATCTGTTTTAATTTGCTTAGGGCTGAGCAAAGGTGGTGTATAAGCTTTTCAGCCAGATGCTGTAATTCTCTCTCCCTTATACGTGCAAAATTAGAACACTGGGGGCTGGGCTGCTTTTGAACAATTTTCACTTTTAGAATAGGAATGGGTGCTTTTTGCCAGTTTGGGAGGTGTCATTCATACCCAACAAATGAAAAAGTGTACTCGTTTTTCACACTAGTGTTATGCATCTCAGCAGTTCTACTTAGGTAGTGCAAAAATTAGAGAAGTAAACCATGTAAACCAAGCCCTTTGTTAATACCAATCATCATACCTGAATTTCCAGCTGAGTTTTACACACTGTCAGCTACAAAAAAAATAGTTGTCCATCTTTTTTGTTCAGTCTTCTCTGCTTCCACTTTCCCAAGCTCTTCATTTCTTTATTTCGTAAGAATCTGGCTATGGGTTTCTATCAGGTATTTACAGCCTTGATTTTGATCTCAAACCTCTTCTCATTTGTGCATGTAGATTAGAAACCATGAATCAGACCTTCCCAATCAGGAACAGGGTATTTTTGCATGTGCAACCTGATGAATAAAAATTTTTATTTTTCCTGGGATTGATGGTCAATGATTTTCTCTCCCCTCAGTCATTTGGGAGACTATAATTCCCCCTAAACTTGACAAGTAACATACTTTACAACTTTGTCACAGAAAGAAATTTAAGAAATTCTGTCACAGACAGAATTAAAGGCCAAAAGTGACCATTAGGTCTTCTAGTATTATCTCCAACTATACAAATTCTGAGAGCATATATTTTAGTTTTCAAGAACCCCACTGAAGAGGGAATATCTGTCTCTCTTTTGATTCCTTTTCAGAGTGTTTCTTTCTGAGAGTTATGAAGAACCACATTCTTGAGGGCTTTTTATTTACTTACTTTTGTACACCTTCTGATTGGTTCATTATAACTAATGGAGTAGTTCCTATAAATGCATTTACACGCAGCTAATGTGTAGCATGTCATCTGGAACTAATGCTCTTGTAGAGACAGCTTACTTGATAATAAATCACTTTCACCTCTACTTAGGCTTTAGAAGGGTGGGGTTTTTTGCTTACAAACAAAAAAGTCCATTTCAAAACCATTTGCCACTTTTCCCATTTCTTTCACATTGATATTATGTGTCAGTTTGCCACTTTTATCCATGCTGAAATCTGACTATAGCAGTAATGCACTTAACATCACTCAATTTGCAGGACAGAGAGAAAATTCTTCAATTGATTTGTGATTTCACATTTGAATCCATACCATTATTTAGATTTATTTAAGAAACAGACTATTTTCATTGTCATAAAACAATATACAACCATTTAAGTATGTTTAATCTTAAATATGAGAAGAACTAATGCTGCTATGACTTGTCATGTTCTTAAAGGGAGAAAGCAGATTATGCATTCATGTATACGTTAAAATTTTGAAGCATAGTTTTTATTTGGGATTTATGCTACTTAGTTTAATGGTAATTTTCCTCTTTATTTATCTTCCTTTTCTTTCTCTTCACCATAAATTTGGTAGCAACTTGGTTGGCTGCATTTATTCCAAGATTTTTAAGGAAATGCCTGTTTTAATTCTTGTTTACCCTTCATGACAACATCTTAATCTTTTTTCTATAGAAACAGGTCTTTCCAGGTGTGCAATGTATGGTCCCAGAGCTGACTGATCTAGCTGTGGAACTTAGAACAATGTGGTCTCTGTGAAGCAGAACTAATTAGCAGAGATGATAGAAAATTGTACTGAGGTTTTCAGGACCCAAACAGACAACTTTGTAGACTGTTGCCCTGTGCCATGAAGCCTTTCATGTTCAGAGAATCTCTAATATGGTGCAGCACCCCACCAGGTAAGCACATGTTCTGCTGAGTTCGGGATAGTAACACATATAGTTTTCAAAAATTTTTTGTCTTGATGTTCAACTCGGTGTTAACCTGGTATTGAAAAAGTAATGTTAGGGCTGCAGGCAGCCAACTAGGTCTCTGACTTTGCCCTTGAAGTTAAACTGGCTGAACAGGAGAAGTAAGATTATTTGGAAGTGACTTGGTTGTAGAAAAGGAGAATAGGAATTTAAAAAGATGGTCAAGAAATGAAAAAAGTAAAAATCAGTTTTGAGAAGCATATGCTCTGGTGCTGCCCCAGGGTTGGGCAGCCATGCCCTTTATCACTGGAGGACACTAAAACAAACCTGCACCACACAAGTCAAATCTGCTTCAGTGGCCACAACTGGGGAAGGGGAATGTTTTTTCTGGATGACTGGAAAACACTGGACTCACAGAATTGTCTGCTCATATCAAAAATGTACATAAAGCCCAGTAGTGTTGATGCAGGTTGACAGGGTGGTAATACACTTAAACTGACAGCAAATTTGATCCTTAAATTTCCAAATGCTATGGATGAAATAAGCTTGGGATAGGGGTACACCTACATATACGCCTCTGTTTTGTATTTTGTTTCTCTTATCTGACACCTTATTCATTCTTGATATGTCTTATTTTCCCTGTGTAGACCAATTTCTTAGTCTTTCGACATGGTCCCTTGCATTCTAGCCTAGTTTCTCCTGTGGAATTAACTAATCATATTTCTCTTTTGCTAAGGGTAAAGGTTTGTTCTCTGAGACTGCAATCTTGTAATTAAAGAAAGCTTACAATGCCAGTGTCAATCACACTGCTCTGAAAGTGGATAACAATGACCTCATTTATGTTCCATTATACAGCACCTTTCAGACTATGATCAGGAAAGTATTACTTTCAGGACATGAATCTGACTCAACCTGTAACTAAGGGTTTAAAAGATGCTCAGACTTCCACTCCTGACCCATTCTTTTCTGTTATCTTTACAAGATAATAACCACATATGAAGAATGTATGAAAGACTTGATTTTCTATTTTTGCTCAAAACATTCTGTGTTAAAAATGGCCCTGTTCAGAGCCTCATTTCATCATTTGTTTTTTGGGTTTGCTTGTTCACAATGAATACAGCTTTTTTATCTTATTGAAGTGATTAAAAAAAAATAAATTGTATGTTATTATTCATAACTCAGAAAAGCATAATAACAGAATTCATGGTAAATTCTCCTCCACGTTTTAAATTATATTTCATTGTGCAATAATTCCAGATGACTACCACCAGAATGGGGACCACAGTGTAGTATGTAGTCTGGCCTAAGTTCATTCCATGTCGCTTGAATCATAAAATAATGTTGTACTTATAAGACATAGAAAAGCTTTTGATAGTAAACAGAGCAGTATGTTTAGTACTGGTTGTAACGTCACATTTTCTATTAGACTTTCAGCTGCACAAACCTTTATCTAACTCTAACAACTCAGGCTCAAATTTCCTGTTCCTACTGGCTCCCTCCAGCTGGTTTGTTTTAAATAATTTTTGTGAGACCTATCCAGATGAGTTTGAGAAGGATCCTGTTGGTAAATTTATTGTTATAGTCATACTAAAAAAGCCCGTCAATCTTCCATTCTTGAGAGCCTGGGGTTGTAAACATGTGTCTTACCAGTAAGACAACACAGCTGGCAACTTTCTTAGTGTGAAAAATAAAACAAAACACCAAGAAACATTTTCCCTGCAATGAGCGGTTGTAACTGGTAGCTGCCCTTAAGTGCTTTTGTGCTCACCATGTACATGGCATTGTTATTTCCATCTATCTACCTGTAGTGGTTGCTAATTGTTCCTTAATAGTTCCTTACTACTCTTACGTCTAAATCATCTCAGCATGTATAATACTGTTTAAACTTTCCAGCTTCTTGGTAATTTCATGTATCATATTGCATAAGTTTTGTCTCAACACTGAAAATTCACAGCATTTCTAGGCTCCCAGCTGTCAAGCAGATTGATTTGGCTAGCAGACCAGGACCTGGAGTTATCTTGTCACTGCTGCATTCCAATGCGTTTAACTACTGCAGAGGTGAAATCCCCATAGGAGTACACCTATGTCTGTCTGTGCTCCAACCCTAATGACTTTTATGCTCTATGTAATGGAGCAAGGAGACTTAACCTCAGCATTACAGATTACAGGTGCCAAAACACAGTGGGATGAACTAACCTGACCTTTCAGACAACTTAGCCAGTAAATTGGACATGTCAAGGCCATGGAATGAGCACCAATCATCAATGTCTCACCATCTAATTGCTAGTGTTGCACTCAGAACTTTATGGGCAAGAAAGAAAATATCTTATATTTAAAGCCAAGATTTGTTAATTGAAATCTTAACAGTCTAATCAAAGAATTATTATTAGTCCAGGTCTAATTACTGTAGAAAAAACGAAAAAAGAAAATAGAGACTATAAAACTATTACAGAAAAAAAGTCTCAATAAAGATCAGATAGTTGTAATTTTTATACACACACTTCCTAGTAACTAGGCCTTTTTTTACCTGTTGCTATGATCACCTCTCTGCTGCCACTTGAGGTTCAAAGGTCTACAGCTTCATCTGGGGAGAGGAGTATGGCAAGTCATACTGCAGCCCAGAGTACGGTTGGCTTTCTGGGCTGCAAGCACCCATTGTGAGCTCATGTCCAGCTTTTTCTTCACCAGTACTCCCAAGCCCTTCTCTTCACGGTGACTCTGAATCTCTTTATCCTCCTGCCCCTATAGATACTGGGGGTGGCCCTGATCCAGATGCACTTGGTCTTGTTGAACCTCATGAGTTTCGCATGAGCACACTTCTTGAGCTTGTCCAGGTTCCTCTGGATGACATTCCATCCTTCAGGCATGCCAATCACAACACTCAGCTTGGTGTCTGCAAACTTGCTGAGGGTGCACTCAATTGCTCTATGTCATTGATGAAAACATTAAACAGTACTGGTACCCATATGGACCCCTGAGGGACACCACTTGTCACAAATCTCCATCTGAACACTGAGACATTGACGACTACCCTCTGGATGCAACCATCCAACTAATTCCTCATCCACTGAGCCATTCATCCGTCAAATCCTTATGTCTCCAATTTAGAGAGAAGAATGTTGTAGAGGACTGTGACAAAGGTCTCACAGAAGTCCAGATATATGACTTGTACTGGGTTCAGCTGTAGCAGTCATTTTTTCTTTCTTAGTAGCTGGTGCAGTGTTGTGTTTCCAGCTTTAGCCTGGGAACAACACTGATAACACACAGATGTTTTTAATTGCTGCTAAGTATTGTTTACTTCAATCAAGGACTTTCAGTCTCATTTTCTGCCAGTGAGGAGGCTAACAGGAAACAGGGAGGAAGCAGAGACAGGACACCTGACCCAAACTAGCCAAAGGGATATTCCATACCACAGCACATCATGCCCAGTATATAAACTGGGGGGAGGTTGCCGGAAGGCCCAAATCACTGCTTGGGTTGGGCTGGATATTGGTCAGTAGGTGGTGAGCAAGTTTATTCTCTCCCATTGTTATTTCCCTTGTTGTTATAATTATTGGTGGTAGTAGTAGTGGTTTTGTATTATACCTTAGTTACTGGACTGTTCTTACCTCAACCTGTGGGAGTTACATTCTTTCGTTTCTTGTATCCACCCTTCAGGGAACAAGGAGAGAAAGAAGGGGGAGAGTGAGCGGGTGGCTGCATGATTCTGTTGCTGCCTGGGCTTAAATCACAACACCTTAGTGAAGCCATGTTGGGTATCTCGAATCACCTCCATGGCATACATTCAGCTGTATGTCATTAGGACCAGAGAGTAGTTCCTGGACCATTTTATTTACAAATAAAGACATAACCTTGGGATCTGTAGCCATTTCTGGTTTTTATTTGTTGTACTATGGTTGCATGTAAATGTTGCAATTATGGTCTTGAGCCTTGTGATACAGATGTCTAAGAACAAAATAATAATTTCACAGAGCTTTCTAGAAAAACAACAACAACAACAACAAAATAATAATATCAGAAGGTACTTTAACTTGCACTTTCCCTTCCTCCCATCCGAGGGCTTACAGAGGCAAAAGAAGACATTACCTTCAGACATCCTGTCTTTCAATATAGCAAGTATTTCTACCCCACTGCAAGTGAATTTTATCCTAAGAGATGTTGATCTTGACTCCCTAATCATACAAGTCACAGTTAAGGAAATTTGCTTTAGTAATTCGTCCTCCCCCTAGTACATTTTTGGGACACATGTACAGTGAGATCTGAGTATTGTGCAAAGATGACTGAGGTAGGTGAATCCAAAGCTGGTAGGTTTGAAAATAAAAAAAAGGAATTTTTTACATTGGGCATTTAGACTGCCTAGTAATGTTAGTGTGATGCTTAAGTGGACCCATGCTCTGTGTCTTTCTGTTCTGTTTCTGGGGTGTCTGCTGTGGGACAGACACTAGTTATAATGTGGCTCTGATATGGTGTCTCTGAGAGTTTTAAATCCATTCTCCACAACATACGCTATTTCAAAAGATTACTTGTGAACAGATTCTTTTTTTCTCTGAACTGTATCAATTTCTTACCAGCTACATTTATTGTGTAATGTGATCTTCTATCAGTTCAGTTCTGTCCAAACACAATACAGGTATAAGTGGAGACATGATTTTCTAAGGAAAGAGATATGAAATTATTTTCCTTTTGGAAAATCATATAAAGATTGGATCTAAACTGCCTAACATGTTAGCTAAACAACATTATAGACTGGATTTCCTTTTAGAAGCCTTCAGCAACACTTATCTTCTCCATTAACTATATGGGAAGCCATGTTATTTGCTTTAGGGGAAAAAAAAAGGTTGATTAGTCACCTATTAGGCATAGTGAATACCATCCATGAGCTTTTCTACCTAAATATAAAATACTACCTGAGTCACATGTTGTATTTTTGACTATATGGTAAAGATGTTGTCTGTGTTTTCTCTTGGTATAGGCTTCATCTCTAGATTTTTAGATGCTTACTAGTGTTTCTACAATAAGTGTTAATAACATATTTTTTAATGTTTTTGAAATTCATTAAAGGCCAAACATTCTGGGAGACCATTTTACATGAGTAGAAATTTCAATGCCGTATTATAAGACAGCAGGAAAAAATGTCTAACTTAAATCTTTCTATATTAAATCACTGGTTGAAGAAATATGCTAAAAAATTTGGTAAATATTAATTACTTTGATGATAGAAATTATTACATTTATGAAATTTATGAAATTTGCAAACGACAAAGTAGTTACGGTTTAAGCTAAATGGAACAGAGGATCAACATTTAGAATTATCTTAATCAACTGGAGAATTGATTCAAAATCAACAAAATGAGATTCAACAAAAAAATAATGTGAAATACTTTGTGAAATCAATTACACACATATAAAACAAAGAATAGCTGACTAGGCAATACCACTGTGGAAAAGCATTAGGGAGCTAAAATGGGCTGCAAGCTGAATACATCAACTGTAAGATGCTGCAGAAAGGGCAAATCTCATTCTGCAATATAGGACCAGTAATGTGTAAGGAAGACAACCCAATAATTACTGCCCACTATCTAGTGCTAGGGGAGGATGCACCTAGGGTACTATGTCCATTTCAAGAAGATGAAGATAAATTAGAGAAAAGCCAAAAGAGGAATAGAAGAATTATTAGAGGTTAGAAAACATCACCTCTGAGGAAATGTTCTAAGTAATTAGATTTGCTTATTCTAGAAAAGAGAGAATGGAGGTAAGAGAAAGAGAGGACTGCAAGAAAGGCATGTGAGAACTGTGGTTAAATATGCAAAGGTTGCAGTGATCTATTGTTCTCCAAGTCCACTGAGTTTGCAATACGAAAGCTAATTTGCTCAACTCTTGAGGGAGTGAGTTACGAAATGTATTTTTTGTTAGATACTAGGAAATTCCTTTGAATAATTTAATAATTTCCCAAATTAATAATTTTAATATTTAATAATTTTTTCTAGTTTAATTAATTTTGTTGCCTTTTTTTTTTCTTTTACTTTTCTTCTTCTTTTCTTTTGCCCACCCCCTGGAGCAAATAAGTGTTCCTTCAGGAAAGCAGAAAAAGAAAAATCTCTTTTAAGCTAAGTTCTTTTTGCTTTGTCCCACTCTGAAAATGTGGTGAAAGTTTAAAAACTTGAAAAGTGTAGAGGTGACATGCATGAGGTGTTGATGGCAATATTAAAAGCCAGAATTATAAGAAGAGTTGAGAAGGTCCTACACCTGGGTCAGCACAACCCCAGGCACAGCTACAGGCTGGGCAGAGAAGGGGTTCAAAGCAGCCTTGCGGAGAAGGACTTGGGGGTGGTGATTGATGAGAAACTCGACATGAGCAGGCAGTGTGTGCTTGCAGCCCAGAAAGCCAACCGTATCCTGGGCTGTATCAAAAGAAACATGACCAGCAGGTCAAAGGAGGTGATCCTGCCCCTCTACTCTGCTCTTGTGAGGCCTCACTTGGAGTATTGTGTCCAGTTCTGGTGTCCTCAACATAAAAAGGACATGGAGCTGTTGGAGCAAGTCCAGAGGAGAGCCACGAGGATGATAAGAGGACTGGAGCACCTCCCATATGAAGAGAGGCTGAGAAAGTTGGGGCTGTTCAGCCTGGAAAAGAGAAGGCTGAGTGGAGACCTCAGAGCAGGCTCCCAGTATCTGAAGGAGGCCTACAAGGATGCTGGGTAGGGACTCTTCATTAGGTACTCTAGTGGCAAGACAAGGGGTAATGGCTTTAAACTTAAACAGGGGAAGTTTAGGTTAGACCTAAGGAAGAAGTTCTTCACAGTGAGGGTGGTGAGGCATTGGAATAGGTTGCCCAAGGAAGTTGTGAATGCACCAACCCTGGAGGTGTTCAAGGCCAGGTTAGACAGAGCCTTGGGCGACATAGTTTAGTGTGTGGTGTCCCTGCTCATGGCAGGGGGGTTGGAACTAGATGATCTTAAGGTCCTTTCCAACCCTAACTATTCTATGATTCTATGATTCTATTAGAAGGGACCTCTGGAGGTCATCTGGTCCAACCCCTCTGCTCAAGAAAAATCGCCCAGGGGCAGCTGCCCAGGACCATGTCCAGTCAGTTTTTGGATACCTCCAAGGAGGATGGCTTCAGAACCTGTTTGGGCAACATGTGCTACTGCTTGGCCACCCTCAAAGGACAAGTGTTTCCTGTTGTTCAGAGGAAACCTCACGTTTCAGTTTGTGTCCTTGTCTTATCACTGGGCATCACCGAAAAGAGCCTGGCTTAGTCTTCCTGGCACCTTCCCTTCAGGAATTTATACACATTGATAAGATTTCCCTGAGCTTTCTCTTCTCTAGGTCAACAGCCCCAGCTCTCTCAGCCTTTCCTCGTAGAGGAGATAGTACAGTTTCCAGCTGTTATACCAGTTTTCAATCCACATGAAATAGAAAATAGAATAGAACAGAACAGAGAAGAATTGAATATAATAAAAAAATATCTATAAAGTTATCCAGCACCCTGTTTGGAAGTTATTTGAGGAAATGCACCAGAACTTCCAGCAAAACTACCTGACAGAAATAATGTCTCAGTGTAATTTAGCTTGTTTATTGAACCGATAAAAATCGTGACCTTCTTCATCTGTTTTGAATGGAGACCTTTCTTCTTTTGCATGAATTCCCAGAATCCAGCAGCAAAGGTGGAAGACGGGGAGTTACAAACCCCCAAAGCCAAAGTCACCTCATTTGTGGGTCCAAAGACTATTTATTTCCTGCTAGGGCTAAAATCAAAGGGAGAGCCATATGCAAACTGAGAGATTCATAATTTGGGCTCCTAGATTCAATTTCTTTTTAGTTAGTTTAAATAATATGTTTGATGCATTTAGAAAGATTTTCAGAGTGTCTCTATAAAGAGAATAGATAGTAAAAGGGGGAGGCAAAATGAGCACATGAATAGCCTTGGTATGTGAAATACTTTTATGCTCAAAGTCTAGGCTGTATCGAAACATTATGACTAACGGAAATTAAGCACTTTTCTACATTGCTGAGTCTATTAAATACCTCTAGATTTAGAAAGCATTAATGTGCATGTTTAACTCTATCCATTTAGCATGTGCTTAGAAAATAGATTGATGAGTAGAAGGTATTTCTGTTTGCCTTGTGGAGCACATTGAAATTTTGCCTCTGTTGTGCACCAGAGCTCTCAGAATGGTCAAAACCAATGCTTCTTTTGACTCTAAAGACTCACTCCTGCCTACCTTGCTTTATTTCACTTAGTATCTCAATATGAAAAGGAATCTACCTATTTCTGGTCTGAATAATGCTGTTACAAGAACAATCAAGAGCACCTTGTGCAAGAAAACACATTTTGTGGGTGGTGGAGATTATCCGAAATACAGGGAAATTAAAGTTGAAAAGAAGTTTACATCAATACCAAAACACATGATTAACTATCTATCTACTATCTGTCAGCTCTCACTGTGATTTAAAAGACAAAAAAAACCCAAAACCACTGTATGTCTGATTGTGGATCAGGGCCTGACTAGGGATAGGGAGTTAAGGATGCTGAAGACCTTTAACAGTCATGTTTATTTAAACCATCTTCCATACAGCTTCTGAAATATATTGATTTATTCGGTAGAGTTCTCTGCCAATGGCCTGAAGAGGATGCTTGTGGAACCTGATTGTAAGGGTGCTTTTTTATTCCTCTGTGATTGGTTCTGAACTTTATTCAGAGCTTTAATAATGTAACCTCAATAAAACCTCCTAAAATCCCTATATACATTTTTGCTTAGTGTGTGCCATATGGTTCAGATAAGAAAAAAATTGTGTCACTTTGAATCATTTAAGCTGCTATTATCATGTATGTGTTGCATCATTCATTCCTGATTCACTGGTTCTCACTGAAAAAACTCTCCTGGTGCCTCAGGCAAACAGGTTCTTTCTTCATAATCAGCTCAACTTTTGAATTATTTCCTGAAGTGAAATATATGTGTTTCACTGATGTTGTGTAGAAGTTTAGAATTTGGTCTAAAAATAAAATTAAAGAAGTATAAAATCATTTTAATAGATCAGTCATTTTCAACATTGTCCTTGAGACATAAGTAGCTGTAATAATGGGTTAGAGCTATTTAACAACCTCCTTTGTTTCCTACATTTGCCCTGAAATTCATTCACTCCATTTTTCCCAATCCAGCGACTTCAGGTGTGTGTGAAGTCCAGAGTGAGAAATTAGGGACTAAGTTTACATTTGTTGCCCCTGCTTTTATATAGCTAAAATATAGAATACATGATTATGTATGTTCGAGTCAGTCTGTGTCTCCTGTGGTCAGTGGAGACAAATATTTTCAGGGCACAATTAATTTGACCAAATGTTGTCATCTCTTTTAGGATAAAATTAATTTTACCTTGACAATACTTAATTATCTCTATTGCTGATGAGAGGAAGCTGATGTGACTAATTTAGACAGGAATACCTACATTTTGTCAGGCATGTTACACAGCATTAGAGAGGAACAGGAAATTTTTATATAATCTTAAAAGAACTTTGAAATTTCAATATTTTTTCATTTGCTGAATGGGTTAAAAAAATCAAAGTTTCAGAAAATGTGCATAGCTTAGGGAAAGCAAAAACAATGGCCACATGAATGACTTGGTATTCCCCTTTCAATTTTTCCTTTTTTTTTTTTTTAACTGCATAACAACATGAATTTTATATTAAAGACAATTTGACCTTGGTCCATACATAGAAACGGTTTAAAACTAGAACACACAGGAAGTTAAAGATTCTGGATATTAGTAATTTCTAATATTAAAGTAATTTTTCTTTTGCTGGCAACTTCACAGGTTGTGCTTCTTGAGTTGAGGTGAATATTAAATTCAGTTTTGATGTGAACAAGCTTCTGATTATACAATAGGATTGCCATAGTATTACTCTGGGAAGTAGATTGGCATGAAAACTATGTATCTATTTTCTGTAATAACAGAACTTCCAGTCAGCTTTGCACATTGAAGCCACAGCACTAACTTCACAAATGAAAATTCAAATATCCGGAAACAGTAGCAGAGTTATAGCTGCATAACCTTTGTGAATAAGGTGTTCCCACACAATGCAAGCTAAAATTCAGGTGGTGAGAAAGCAGGCAGTGAGGTGTCTTCTATTCAGCCACTGATCAGCCCATAGGTTTGTTGCTCAGAAGTACCTGTTGGAAACTACGTCACTGTGGAGATAAACCCTGGCTGACGTGGGCTGGTCCATGTCCTAGCACCCTCCATAGTAAACCAGTCACATCTGCATTTCACACGATCATCGGTATTGGTCTTCTTTGGAACATTTTGGTTTTCTTGTGGCTCTGACACATACTCATTATTTTCTAGGCTCTGGTTATCACCCTGCTTCAGTTCAAAGGGACAAAAAGAGTGAAAATGTTATGTCAGAGCTCACGAGAGCAGCGCTTTTGCAGTATTATGTTTTGTGCCTTGTGCCATTACAAGGGTGCAGAGAAGAAATAGAGGACAGGGCTGGATCAGATGCTGTTAGAAGAATGTCACTGTTGGAGAAAAACAGCAGTGATACACCTCTATGCTGTTGATTTGCAGTGAATGTCATGGTGATCTTGTCAGTGTGTTGTGGTTTCTTGGAACTGATGGCTTCAGAAGGGAACTGAAAACTGTGCTAGCATGCACACAGATCGGGCATTAGAGGAAGTAGACCTTTGAAGTGAAAGCAGGAGAAAACTGAATTGACAAAGCTGTTTGTCAGCACTGAGTGATGCTGCATCAGAGCTATTTAGAAGTGCTTCTGGTCTTGGATGTTCCATGGTGCCAGGAGCCTCTTCTGACTGCTATCTCTAATCCTCACTTCACCGATTCAATTGCAAACCCCCAGAGAACAAAGCAGAAGATGGATGAATGTGATATAATTGGAGTGGTCACAAGAAAAGGTTCAGATAGTTACATATGTCAGCAAGAACAAGATAAAAAGGACAACCAGAGGAAAATATCTGAGTGAAAGGAGCCCCTTGGGGCTGTTGTGCTAGTGGGTGTATTACTGCTGGCTGCTCAGCCTTTCTGTTGGTTACAGAAACTGCTGGAAGTAGAAGGCAGGATAATCCAGAACATTTGCTCCTTTGCCAGGTTGCCTTATCCCAGAGAAATGCAGAGATCAGGTGCCCCTCTTATACTACACTTCCTTTAGCTTTCTCTATTAAGTATCACCTTGTAATAAAACTGAGATAAAAAAATTAAGAAAAGAACTAACCCCCTCAGGGTTGAAACAATGGAAATGGGAAAGTCAAATGGAAAATGGTAGCAAAAATGTTTTATTACAGAAGAACTCAAATTTTTATATTAGAGTCAATTGCATGTACAATGAATGCACAACACACACACACACAAAAAAAAAGGCATCCATAAGGTAACTTTATTTCTGAAAATAGCCAAGGCTGGTGCACTCAGATTTTTGAGTAACTTTCAGTTTAGTCATGCAGAGGTGACTGACTGTGAAACTAATTATAGAAATTTGAAGAGCACTAGCACTTGTGTGAAAACGAAATATGAGTGACGTTGTCAGAGTGGACAAAAAAGATGAGGTGATCTTCTGACTTTATCCGAGTAGAAGAACCAGCCTCTTCATTTTGATGGAGGAAGGTTAAGTAAGCTTGATAAGAGACCAGAGACAAGATGATATTTTGAACAAAACGCACACACACACAGATAAACCTGGGAAGATATAGAAAAGTGTCTTAACAAGACAATTAGAATTTGTCTAGAAAACTGTGCTACTGCTGACTCAAGGAGGATGGACAAGGCTCTTGCAGTGTTGATGTTCTGCAGGGAATCCAAAATACTTAGGAAAAAGAAAAAAAAAATATCAAGACAGAAAATTGTGGAAAATCATGCAGATCCCAAAGTCAGAATCCCCACTAAATGGCACACAGAGATGCAAAGCTCCTAAAATTTTTAAAAGATGCAAAAACTGCAATAGATTACACTGCTTTGTGAGAGCGTGTAAGGGGAGGCAGAGTTTGCACAACATGGACAAAGAGGATGCCAGCATAATCATCAGTTCAGATGTGTTTTTCAAGCAAGAACAGAAAAAATTGCAACAGAAAATGTCAACGGTATCAACCAAAAAGTAGTATTTCTTAATTCTAAGTTGAACAAAGTGCCCAGAGTTCTAGTCTATCACCCTGTGCATGGTGGAGTAGGGGGTAGCTGTGTTCTCCTGTTCTGCTGTTTACAAAGATACTTGCTATGCAGGGCAGTGTTATTGGAAAGCAAACAGTCTTCCTTCCCCACAGCAGTAAACCTTTGGATACTTAAGCTGAGCCCAAAATGCTATTAGAAACAGTGTTTTTGGCACTGAGTAAAAGGCCACAAGCCTTATGATTAAAACTTTGCACTTTAGGGAACTTGCTCCCCAAAGGGAATATGAAAACTAAATATATGGGTAAATAATGAACTGGAAAATTTACAAGTTGCACTTTCGCTGTGTGTGCATATGTGTGTGTATGTGTATGCTCATTTTCAAGTGGTAAAAAGTTAAGCCTCTGGTCTCATCAGGGAATGAACTGACTGGGAATTTGAGAGATCAAAGCAATTGAGAATGAGTTAATTTATAAGAAATAAAAACTCTCAGTAGGATCAGGAACAAAATTGACAGAATTTAAATGACCGAGAGTTAATGAGTTTAAGAGATGACAACATGAGTGTGCTTAATAGTAGGGAAAAAAAACAACCAGCCTTTCATCTTCTGTATATACGATCACTATAACAACATGAATTTGCGTAGTTCATATTTGGCATTCCCGTTGGGATATACCTGTTGTTCTATTACATGAGTTGCAACTCTTTCTCAAATCCAAATTCACCTACTACACAAGAAGTTTAAAAGCAAATATGTCAGCAGGGAGGATTAAGCTCTTGGAGAGCTCCTAAATGCCCTCCTCAGTCAGCATAAGGAAGGTTTTTCTTCATTAAATGTGTGTGGATCAGACACATGGAGGGCAGGACAAAAGACACCCTACTTTCTTTTTACAGCTATTATAACCTTTTCTTTTCCAAGAGATGGGGTAGACAGTTTTTGAACTCAAGCATGGTTTATGGGCCTTGATGCATTTAAGCCAGGCTGAAGCTTTCACTTCAGCTCACAACACAACCCTGTTTACAGTTTCTACACAACTGCGGTTTGGATTGTATTAAGAACCTGAAGTTTTTCGCAGGAAGAGGAAATGTATTTTTGATGGGATGGTGTGGGTGTGTAGATGAGGTTTTGAAGAAAACATGCCTAATGGCTCTGAGGTCTCTGCAGTGACTGAGGTGCTGTTCTTGTGTAAACCAACAAAGATTGTAAATCCTTGAAGGATGGAAACAATGTGTCTGAGAGCAAAGTGAAAAAAAGAAAAAAGGTAGAAAGACACTACAAAGCTTAGTACCTGGGTATTAGTACTGTAGACCCAACTAAATAAATATAAATTTAAAAAGTCATGCACATGGGAAAAAAATAATCTTTACATGTGGAATGAGGGATTCTGAGCTGATCATTACCACTCAGAACTGAAATCTTGGAATTATAACAGGTTTTCCTTCGAAAATATCAGCTCTACTCTCCTTAATGTAATGATCAAAACCCAGACGGAATACTAGGAATTATTAAGAGTATAATAGAGAACAAAATAGAGAATGTATGATGACATGCAAGCTACTGTATAATGTTGTCTCGGGTTTAGTGTCAATAATATTGTAATGTATACTGACACTATATGATGTCATTTCTCTATATAGATCTGGTTTGTGGTCTGGTTTGTTCACTGTAGAATTATACGACAAGACTCTACAATGTTCATAAAATGGTCAGAAAGCTGTTAAAAAGTATTGAACACCTAACTAAATGATCTGGAAGATAATTAAGATTGGCCTTCAGCCTTGAAAAAGAGGTATTTGAGAGGACTGAGAGAGATCTGGGACTGAGGTCATCAAGGTTATGAACAGCATAGAGATCATTTAGTCACTGTCTATTCCAGGGCAAAGCTGGAGAGAATTGGACATTTAAACAAGACAGTAGCAGATTCAAGGCAGTGTTAAAGTGAATGCAAAGATGTAGTGGAAATTTAAGCTATCACAGGACGCTCGAAGTTTATGTATATTCAAAGCACAGTTGGACAAATCCATAGAAGAGGAATTCCTCAGGGTTCTTAAATACAAACATAGCACCTCTGGTTTAGAAGATCTTTGAAAATTACTGCTCTATGGGACAATACTGTGGAGGCATATCACATACACTTGCTCTTTCATCTCCTATTTTTTTCTCAGACATCCAGTTCTGATCACTACTGAAGACAAAGTTCTGAGCTACATGGACCTTTGTTCTCATCCAGAATGGATGCTCTGTTTTCTTTTTATGTCTGTAGATGGATAGCAAGTAAGACTGAAACCTTGACAACTTGATTTCAACACCATACAATGAAAGAACACAGGGTGGGGAGGAGGGGGAGTGGGAAACACCCACTGCATTGTGCAGATGTCTCATCTGAACTATTTGTTTAGACTTTCTGTATAGACAGTGCAGATCTAGTCAATACAGTCTATGGAGTTTCAGCTGTGATTCATCTGGTCAAAAATCATTGCCAGTTTTAAGAAGAGATATGTTACAAATTCAACGAATTGACTAGTTCTGAGCTGATGGAAACTGAGAGTGATATGTTCAGACAGAGAAACTTACACTGTAGATGACTCAGTCAGTCAACTGAACTTTGAGACCTCCCAGAGTGGCAAACTGAAAAGAAATGTGTGCCTAACATAACTAAGGTAACTTTGTAGCATGACTATGTAAAGATGTTAAAAAAATAGTGTATGCAATTTGTTCAAGAGAACAAAAGTATAATTACACAGATGTCTGTCTTCTCTCACAGACATCCAGAGCTATGACAGGAAGAATAAAATCTAGTTGTTCTTAACACTCAAAAGCACAGGATTTTAGCTCATACTTGTTACTATGATATGAGAGGTAACTTGAGTATTGATAGTTATGCACTTGGAATGGGAGGAAGGAGAAACAATAATAATAAATTTTAAAAAATTCAATATACTTGAATTAAAAAAGGGAACTTTGAATTTGTTACATATGTAACTTTAGGAGGATATTGTTAGAGTTGATGAAAAGCACTTACTACATTGGATAAATGGGCCTGGATATTGTTTCCCTTCCTGAGGTTCAGGAATACAAAGACTAAATTGAAGCTGCCTGTAAACTGTGTGGAATTCCCCTGTTAAGGACTTTTCTTTCAGCAGATAGATGGATTTGACTACACTGTTTCTCAAAGTCTCAGATTTGGTTGCTCAGACTGAATTGAGACATTGAAAGCTGCAAGCCACTTTTCATCCTCTTCAACACTACAGAGCAACACACTCTCCAAGTCCCTTCTCCTTAGGAATCATATCCAGAATGCAAATTTCACCTACAAATAGGTACGTAGACAGAGTTAATACAACCTATTTTATACAAATATAAGTTTAAGTCAAAGTAGAAATGTTTCCAGATAATAAGAGGCTTCTTTGGGGAAAATGGAAGTGGCGTAATGCTAGATTGGCTTATGGAGAATTAAGGGTACAAAAAAAAGTGTCCAAACCCAAAATAATGGTTTATTTTTAAGTTAAGTCCCACTTATCTGAACAATCTCAAAAATGAGTATTGAATTTGTGATGATTCTTTTACAGGTGAGAAGTGAAGCTGTGTTGCAAATTATGTTTTTTCCTTGAAAACTAAAGATAACGTTGCTTCAAAAATTCAGGTCTTTTAATATGCTGAAAAAATTAGAGCTGCAAGCCAGGAAAGGATCTATTCTATTTGCCTGACAAAGTGATAATGCATCTAAGCCTAGATGGTCTTATCATCACATCTATGTACCTAGTGAAGTTAAGTAAATAATTCCATAATAAATTAACATAATTTTGAAAGAATAAAATTTAGACCATTGTTTTAGTAACAAAAAAAGGGAAAAACAAGAGAAGGATAAATTGAAGTCATGTATGCATGAAATTTTCCATGTCCTCTCCCATATCACCCATAATTCTCTTCCAGTCTTTTTCTATTAAAGATAACACGGCAAACTCCAGCAGTATCAGTTCTATATTTAAGTTTCTTGTCCTTTAGAGTCACTGCTAATTTCATGAACTTAGAACTTTTCATTCTGTAGTTTATTACTAACCTCACAACAGCTTTCAACATCATGTTTGCATACAAATACATAATGTGAAGTTATTAACATATCAGACACATATTTCGTGTCCACAATTGTTTTATGTTATAATCTACTAATCATATGAGCATGCTTAATGCAACAGGAGTGCTGTGCTGTCCCCAGGAGCAACACATTAGTTGCATTCATGGTAAGGGAGTGTAATACCTGCTCTATTCAGTTAGAAAGTCCTTGATGTAACTTTCCATGAGAATATAGTGCTACTGGGTATTGATGTTGCTGTGGAGCATTCAAAATATTTTTAATATTATGCACAAGCATAATGTCCCACCACCACTGCCTCTATTGTTCTTACATAAGTCTGTAAAAGGACCGTTAAAAATCCATTAAGCTGGTTAGTTTGGACAGCTTTCAGGGAATCTTGCTGCTAGTTTTGCTATTTCAACACTTACGGGCTTCTATTAAACACAGAAATCTTCGAGCTATAAGAGTTTACTGGAATGGCCTGTTAAGTGAGAGTTTTCTAGGGGGGATTATGTCTGGGAGAAGAAGGGGTTATCAAAGTTGTAATTATACAAATAGATTTTGATTTCTGCATTTTGGTTTTAAAGTAAAAGTGATTTCTGTTATCTCAAGAAGCCCAAAAGCAAAATGTTAAAGAGTAAATGGATGGTGTCATGATTAAAGTATTTATAAGGTATACAGGAAACTAGTTTCAAGTATTTGACTTTAGATTTCAAGGAAAAAAAAAAAATCACTTAAGGACTTGTCTGGAAGTGCTGAATATCAAAAAAGTTATGTCTATTTAAACAGAACTGTAGCTGTCAGGATCTCTTAGAATCAGGTATTTTTCATTTCTGTAGTGTAGAGTTAATAATACTTCCTTTTATCATCCTGTCTATTTGGGTATTAATCTTTTTTGGGTAGATGTAGGTTCATTAATGCCCTCTGGTTTCTCATTTGATTCTAAAAAATTATTAATAAAGAAAAATATGCCTGTCTGTAAGATCTTTTCACTTTCTTCATTGGTATTCACATTGAAGACTGTTTTAAAAAATCATTGGATACTCATTACAACAGCATAGGCAGCTACACTTCTCTCCGGCCATTTAGTCTTGCAATTTTGCATGAGTTTTTTCATTGGCAATCACTGCCCTTGCATTGTGAAAGGATATTCATAAAGACTTGTTGTAAGCTATTGTGTGGATAGATTGGTTCCTCTCTATGAGGTCTAGTGTTTGAACTGTTTGTTATTTCTGAGAAGGCATCAAATTCCTGAGATTGCATTGAGCTGCTTATGGGAATATGCAGGAGTTGACTGGAATAGTGAGGTTTCCCATAATTTTTGTTTGGAAAATGATACCTACTTTAACTTTAGCATGCATAAAAATCTGGTAAATGTTTTCCAGCTTTAAAAACAATTAGAATTGTTTGTATTTGGTGTTTTCAAATAGTTTAATACTTTTATGATTTGCAAAAGGAACTTGAGATTTGGTGTAAGTACAGTCCTGGGATCAGGAAGATGCTGTTTACTCTCCTCATATCTTCAATCCATTCAGGTTGGGGTGAATCATAAGCTGCCAAAAATCTCTATTTCCTATCTGCGCTTTCCTCACTAGAGATTGCTAGAGGCTGTCTGCTAAAATCCATCAGCATCCTATCAGTCCTGCCCATGCAACAACCTAGCATTTCATTGAAGTATGCCACAAAGATGAAGCTCCAGATGGGATCATACAAAACTGATTCCCTTCCAGCTGCTCTTTCCTCATTTAAACAATACTGTGGGTTCGTGTGGAAGGGAGATTGGGCTGGTAATGACAAGAGCATAAGTTCAAGTTTTACTTTTTTCAGTAAGTTGCTTCTCTTAAATCTGTGCCTTTCTCACTTCTTATTATACCTCATCTAAAAGTTGCACAATCTGGAAGGTAATCTCTAATGTGGAGCAGCCAGAATGAAGCAATGCTGTTCTGTCAGAAGAATCTGCCAAGTCTTAACATAACAAGTCTTGAGCACCTTACTGTGTTGTCTATGCAATGAGACCGCTTGTGCATATACAACCTCAAGTGTAAATTTCAAACCTTCAGGTCTGATCGCCTTATTCAAAGGACCTTTTTTTCTCTAAGGTGCAAAAGACAGGCAGTGATTTATTATCTTTTCGCATGCAATTGCTTGTAGACAATTCAGATACTTGAAGAACATTTAAAAGAGGAAAGATTTGTGCATGCAACTTTAATTTTCACATGTACTGACTGTTGAATGCTTAATGCTCCAAATGTGGTAGCACTGATTGGAAGCTTCACCTAAAAAGCAGTATGTTCTAGGTCTATCTATGCCTGCAACTGATTTTGAATATAATACATTCCCCTGGATGGTGTCCTCTGGAAAGGCAAGTCTGTATATGTTATTACCAACTGACAATATTTTTATAACAGCAGAGCCAACCAACAGATATGGTCTGATCAGATGAAGTGAAGCTGAATAAGAAGAACTTTGATACAGTAGGGAGTAAAGGAAAATATTTACATGTTCAAGGGAATGCACAAGATGACTCAGGAATCTTGTGATCTCCATCCTTCCTCTTCTGCACTTCAATGAATGCAATTCCTGCTTGCATGTGAGCTTGTGCCTTGTTTTAGGCTATTTAGTAAAAAGAACGGGACCTATATTTATGCAAATGGTTCCATTTCCTAGAACATTCTAAGGTGCACTGCAGTGTGTTGGATCTGAGAAACCACAATAATGGGAGACAATGATAGATAGTGGAAA